>NC_135226.1:4919573-4969573 GCF_052324685.1 Brachyhypopomus gauderio
AATGTGCCCGCATAATCCTCAACAAAATAGAGTCGGGTAAGACATGCCCACAGTTTGAGAACAACTTTACAAATGTTTTCCAGTGTTTGATTAAACGTGTTTTTGGCTCTAGGTTATTTGAATGGATATTCTATTGCCATTACTATGTGTGATCTTATCTAAGAATGTTTGACACAAAGAAACTTGTGTGTACATGTCTGCACGCGTGTACGTGTACGTGTCTGTGTGTGTAGGTGAGCTGGACCCTGAGCGGATGGGTTCTGGTATCCAGTACGGCGACGCGTCCCTAAGGCAGCTGAGACAGCCCCGGGGCTCTGCTGCACACGCCAAACAGCAGTGTAACTGCTAGGGGCTGGCCACGCCCCCAGCCACGCCCACACTCCAAACAGACTCCCTTCCCTGCTCTAGGTGAGCTCACTACCCTAAAACACAGCTATTTTTTAAACTATTATTTACGTTATTATTATAACATGAATATACACTACAATAAAAGACATGACATAAACTAGATTAGCCAGGCTAAACAGCCAAGTGTTTAATATGGTTTGTATTTAATATGTTGTGTTGAGACTTCTGTCTCTCTCTCTCTCCCCCTTTTTCTTCTTTTTATTTTCTCTCTCTCCTTCTCTCTCTCTCTCTCTCTCTCTCTCTCCTTCTCTCTCTCTCTCTCTCTCTCTCTCTCTCTCTCTCTCAGCTCTGATCTGGGTGTCTCTGGGTCTACAGGCGTATAATCCCGCCCCCATTTCTCCTCTGACCTTCCACACCCAGACACATCTGGATCCTTCTCACCCCCTTGGGCTGGTCTGGGAGCCCAGGCCTTGACCCCGTGGGCGGGGCTCGGAGGTGTGGCCCGGCCAGGTGACTCGGGAGATCGTGTCCTCTGAAGTGTGCTGTGTAGGGGATCTTGCAGAATTAACCTTATCCTGTGATTCTCACGTGTACATACACCAACACACAATGTTCGTGTAAACAGCCATCATCCCATTCTTGGTGCACTGGGGAACATAGGAGTGAGAGGCATAGAGAAAACCATTCTGTACATTTATATCTATAACACGTTTAAGGAAGGTTAAAACTCATTGAAATCCATTGCTGAGAGTCCCCAGGCGAAATGAAGAGTTGAAGTTGGGCTAGGGATTTTCCCCAGCCTAATAAACATGCTAAACAAACAAGCAGACCGGTTTGAGCCAGTCTAATCTGGTTCTCCTGCTATCAGCACAGAGTGGACTTTGCAGAATGTTTCCATGAATGACCAAACATAGCCCCGGGCTTCGAGGAAACGCTGATCAGCACACTGCGTGCGTATTTACTGCGAGCACAGTAATGAACATTCGACTGATGTTGGCCCTTCTCTGGGTATATCCCCCCTTCTGTTCCATCACAGTCGTCGTGTAGGCAGCACGCCCAGACAGAAACCTTCCAATTTAGAGCGCTTGAAGCTCAGAGGTACGGCTCAGTCTAACTGGCCTTCCAGACACCCTCGGTGACATAGTGAGGATTATCTGCTACATCAGACGTTTGTGTCTGGTATGGTGAGGAGCGGTTAAAGGCTGTCTTAACGATAATCCATGCAGACCAAACCCCTGTGGCCCCTGTGTGTGAGGACGGGTCCATTATCATAGCCTGCTGTATTAATGTTGAGCAGACAGCTGGTCCCTTGGACACAGTGGTTTATTTTATTGTCCTGTTTTATCCAGAGTGAGAGAGACCATTTCAAGGTCCGTTGTTCCCTTTCTCTAAGCTGTAATGTGGTCCTGTAAAGTAATCCGCCCTGATATGAGGTGTAGTCCACTAGTCCACTGGGAAAACCTATCAGAGTGTAGAGCTCTTAAAGGTGAAAACGTGTAGTATATTGTGTATTCCAGAAGATTTAGGCTGAATTGTTTTGCACTGTGTGAGACGTTGAGAACCGTTTCACAGCGTAGTGAGCAGAAATCACCCTTTCAAGAGCACTTGACCCACACCGATTACTTCAACCAAGGCTCGTGACTGACTGAATGGAACAGCCCACAGGCTTGTTGTGGGTGTGGCTATATGTGGCGGTCATAGATTGGTGTCCTAGCCCCGCCCCCAGCCAATAACGTTCTCCTTTCCTGCCACAAACATGCCTGTTTTAGTTTGTTTTAAATCCCGCCTGCCATCTCTGTGACGTGCTGTTTCCCCTACCCCCACTCCCCTGCAAGTGCACTTTTTTTTTTGACTGTTTATATACTGTACTTATACAATTGTAAAATTTATAGTAAATTAAATATATACTGTAATAATTATTCCAGGAGGAATCGTTCCTTACTAAAGAACAACTGAGTTAGTGCAACGTCATTTCCTCTGTGAAGTAATGCAGTGTGTTTGACACACACACACACACACCAGTGGTAACAACCCCTCCCCTGTTGCTGGAGATCCTTCGTCCTGCAGTGCCGAGTTCCTGCCCGTCTCCACCAGCTGATCCAAGCCGTCGGGGTTTGAGAAGGCGTTTATTCACAGGATTAGCGCTGATGGATACGGGTCGGTGCTGAACTCTGCATGAGGCCCAGATCTCCAGGAGCACCGCTGATATATGTGCGCTGGGCACAGAGATTATGAGCAGTACAATAATAGCAAGTGGATTAATTCCCAGAGTGCCTCTGGCTCAGAGCCTGGCTTCATTTCGCACTGCGTGATTGGCTAGAGGTGGGGCGCGAAGGGGCGATGTTTGATCCGGACGACGGGGTTCAGCTCTCTGCTTATACTGCTCTGAGTCACTCTCACTGTTCTGTACTGAAAGCGCTCACAGCGAGGAAAGGCCAGACTGGCCAACGCTGCCTTATTCCAACACGCTGTGCGTGCGTTGGCAAGAGGACGGGAGATCGTTCCCACAAACGACCGTGCGGGTCTTCGCGGACCAACCTCAGATCCTGAAGACCCGTAAGCTCTGCTGTCTAATCCAACTAAGAGGAACCGTGCGTGTCGCTTTGCAGAGCCGGTTTGGTGAGCAGCGTCTCGGACTTTATCTCACATCTACAGTTCGAAGAGTTGCCCGGTTTCTGTAGAGGCTCAGTTGTTGCTTAGTAACCAGTGTAATTTTGTTCGCCCATAAATACTGTATATCTGAATCATCTTTACAGTGTAAATAAGATTAAACATGTCTATTGGGGTGTACGAGAGGAAGGTGCTTGTTAATGTAAACAGCATTCGAAGTAAAGTTTCATCTTTTTTATGTTATACGATGACTGAGTTTTTACACACACAGACGTGCACACACACCGCCTTTGATTTTAGTACATACTTTTCAAAGGAGTATATATTTATTCAAGCCCTATGTCCTGCTGCTAGTTGATGAACCCTTTATAACTAAAGGATGTACAAATGTTTGGAAAGCGTATTATATAGGACATATCAGTCTTCTCCAGATTCTGCTCTTAAAACTCATGTGAATCTCAACTCTAATGCTGGGGGGAACCACCTGCCACTTATCTACAAATCTTCATCAAATATTCATCCTCAGAATAGGAATTTAAAAGAACACAGAAAAATGTCAACATTGCACCAGTCAATGACTAACCGGCAGCGGTTTGCAGGCTGACGCTCTCATTTACAGAATGCTTCCAGCCAGCTCATTTATTTCCACTGTTGGCATTTAAAAACTCGCTGGTCAACGCAGTTTGCCCTTATTTACAGGACGTCATGTAATGATTTTAAATAAGGAACACTTCTAAAGTAAATTGCCTATTAATAAAAAAATCTTAATTACATTAACCAGACCCGGCTAATGTGGTCCAGGTGTTCCTTCACCTGGTCAGGTGGGGAAGTGCAGGAATTCTCCATTACCTGCTGGTGGGGCTCCTTAGAGCTAGACGGAGCCTGGTTTAAGGCCTCGTTGCTTGCGTGTGCAACCGCTCCCTTCACCAATAGATGGCGCTGTGGCACTGCAAAGTTTCACATAACCGTCCAGACAGCAGCACTTTCGGCATTTGTAGTCACGACAAACCTTTAAATAGTGGGTTAGGCACATATCAGAACCATCGGCGAGGAAGAGGAGCCCGGGTACATTCCTATCATTTGGACTTTTTTATTTTCATTTTTTGGTGGGTTTACATAAACACAAATTCTTTTAATCTTCACTCATGGAAGTCATAACATTAAATGGGATATTTCAGACAAAGGCAAAGAATGACAAAATGGGTATTTAAAAATAATAATAAAAGGCTTATTCCATCAATACATCCTGAAACCAACACATTTGAGTCCAGATTTGAAGAGAACCGAGTGACTGGAGTTTCTGCTCCAGAGCCACTGGTAGAGGACCACCTCCCCTGGAGATGAGTGTGGACAGTCATGTAGCCTTCCTGTACCTGCTGGAACACCTGCTCAGGTGTGCTAGCTCCAGGAACCCCCCCCACACACACACACACCCACACTGCTGGTAATAACCTAAACTCTGCACCAAGGTTCTGCCACCGGGCCAATAGTTTGGGCTCAATTCTGTGTTGGTGGTAAGGAAGGAGAAATAAATCTGTTTGCCTACTGGAATGATTTAGCTGAAATAAACATCCATATATATTTATATATAATGTATAGAAACAATACAAAATTCACAGCAGTTTCACTTGGGTTACTGTGAAGTTGTCAATTGAAGATTTTGTCACAATGCAAACACGGTGTTGTCCGTTCTTATCCACCAATAGCAACATCGTCCCGTTTTCCCCACACGGCTGACCAAGAGGACGGGCAGTAGCTAATAGGAGAACTGATGTGAACCATTCACAGAAACGGACAAGGTGCCCACAGCTTCAGAGACGTCTCTGCAGAAGTGCTTATGGAGGTCCTTTATCAGGGCCAAAGTGATTCATGTCCATTGCGTTATTTACTAGTGTAGTGTAAATTACAGAGAAGGAATGGGCCATTAGTTACACTTTTGTCATTTAAATCTTTGTGAAGGTCTAGAGATGAACTGTCCAGTGTGGAATTCACAAGACACTGAACGAATCAAGAAAGCAAATAAGCTAAACCAGTAGTGCCATTCTTAAACTTGTCAAAGAAAAAAGTAAAAAAAAGAAAATTCAAGATACACCATGCAAGATCATGTTAGGATTTCTGGGGCACTTATGTTTGAATATTTGAATATACAGGGCTGAACTGAAAATGTATACAAGTATGTTGGACCCATTTTGAAACAGACGTTATACAGTGCAGGACAAGTCTCGAAGTTGTAGGAGTACGTGGTGCACCAGAGAAACATTTTCATTAAGAACCTCCTTCAACCAGCCTTGCTGATCTTTCTTCACAACATAAAAAAATTTTCCAGACTGCATCGTAACATCTTACATAGTGTGGCTTTAAATAAATGCTGAAATGTTATAGTTTTCCTCGACAACATCCATAAACAAACAATACGACTGGCTTTCAGGAAGGGGTGGAGCCTGACCAACAGTGGGGCGGGGCTTCCATCCAAGATCACTACTCTAGTGACTGCAACATGAGGAGCTGCTTCAGGACCTTGGTTTGGCTGGTCTCTCGGATTTCTCCCGCCAGGAACATCTCGTCCACCACGGTGTACACCTGAGAAACGATGAACATCAGTGCATCACAAAAAACCAACACAATCCACCGGTTTACACAATTAAATGTAACTTTTAAATCAGAAGATGCTAGAGGCACCCTTCAAAAAGGTTAACAACGTAAGAAACAGAACCCTGTAGGTTTTTTGGGCGAGCTGTGCCTTTAAGAGTAACATTTCCAGCGGACGCCCTCTGAATCCCTCACTAAAGGCTCCGGTCAGCAGGGAGGAGGGTAATTGTGCACCATTCAGCTCATTTCCTACGTCGCGTTTCCGTCCCTCACCTTCATCCGAAGAAGTTAACCAGAGGAGACAGCAGCCCGCCCGGGCACCAGCGCCAGCAGGGTCAGCCAGTAGGCGGACCCAAAAATACACCAGGCAATTAGCAATGGCGAAGCTGAGCACAATTATCAGAGACAACTCTTAATTGCTTCAGAGGTTTCCTTTTACAGAAAGCCTCCCCCACACCAGAACAGCACGGATTGCCCTTAATTGTATGATTACTGTAATTATACGTCAAATACCTGTTGCCATGGAAGTGCATTCCTACAAAGCTTGCTGGACCCCTCCCCCAGTCTTGTGTTCTTATCCACCGAATCATCCGTCTGCATCTCCATGATAAAACCCAACACACACCTCACGGTTCCTGGATGCACGTACCTTGTAGAAATTGAAGACCAGGTCCAATTCACACACGTTGTGGAAATACTCATTCAAAACCTGCAGAGGGGTGAGAATGGTGGACAGAGGTCTCTACACAGGTTTACCAGGACACTTCATACTGAGCTCATCATGGGGTTAGGGTTGACGGGACAGGACTGGAGAAACCATGCATTGTGCAGACGAGACACTGCCGAGCATTCTGGGTAATGGTGCTCGTTAACTGCTGGGATCCTTTACAGACACGTTCTGTCTTTCTTACACACCATCACTGCAAATGACTTTAATCATCACTTCATCTTAAGTCCGTCTTCAGTACGGGCCTCACTTACTGTGGTTCTGAAAGGAACCGCGGGGCACAGTTAGCGCTTAGCGGACGCTTTTATCTTACAGACGTGACCAAGCTTGAACTGGCAACCTTCTGATTACCAGTCCAGTACTGCAACTGCTGAGCTACCCCACAGTTCAAGCGCCTGCCTGCTAGAGGGTGTCCACGGCACCAGCTCCTTACAGCTCACTCATTGTGGGACATGGAGCCTTATGTTGATAAATGCTGTTCAGAATTGGTTGGCAGTAGGTAGGTACCATGCCAATCCAGCAGGTGGCAGCACTACCAGACAGAGCAAAGATTAACCTTATTTTACTAAATGACTAAATGCTGTTGAGGGTTGGCAAGTACTGTATCAGCTATGTGCTGAAACAAGACGCGAGCCTAAACTCCTGGGTTGCACATGAGAGTCTCTGAACATGAGTAAGCAGGAAGCAAACAGGACCGTTACCTCCACAAAGTTATGAATGCCCTCCAGATAGGCCAGGTTATTGTCAGTGACATCCACGCAGATACAGAAGTACAAACCAGCATACCGTCTGTAGATGATCTTGAAGTTCCTAAACTGCAGTGCAAAAGAAATTATGAGAACCTCATGACATTCAAGTTCATGCATACACACAAGAGCGCCAATAATGTATTTGCAACAAGCTTTTAATAAAAAACATTTTTACCCATTATATGATAGAGAACATTTAACACAGTCACTATATACTACACTATAAGGTTTAAAACACCTCTCCGGGCCCTATATAGAAATATAATGCTTTGCGCTTGCAATACCTCTACGAAGTTGGTGTGTTTGGCGTCCCGGACGGTGACCACGGCATGCACCTCCTCGATCAGCTTCTGCTTCTCGTCATCATCAAACTGCATGTACCACTTGGCCAGTCTGGTCTTCCCTGCTCGGTTCTGAATGAGAATGAAGCGAATCTGCAAGACAGCGAGATGTGCATCAGCCCAAATCCTCCAGAACACAAGCAGGCCAGGACGACAGCTGCTGGAGGAAACGTGGTTTATGTGAAGATGATGTGGGAGATTTAACGGACGCTGTGCTGGGCAGCTCATGACATGCAGCCAGCCTGTGGGTGTTATCTCTCTCTCTCTCACACACACAACACACACACACACTCTCTCTCTCACACACTCACACACACCTGTGTAGGACGGATAACGACGCTAATGAGCCGAACAACTCCTTCTAGATGTGCATTAATGGATAAAGCTCGGGTGATGGCGTTTATAACATCTTAATACAGTATTGCACGATCTGTTGTTTGTTTTTGGAGACGCCAAAGTCAAGGCTGCGTTAGCTTAGCCCGTTAGCCTCGCGCGCTAACGCAGGCATGCACCGTCCCGGCTCTCTGGACAGAAATAAAAATAAAACTCACCATTGTGCGCTTGATTGACAGGTGATGTGTTGGTTATTCGGGGTCAGTTAGGAGAGCTGTGGAAGCTCCGCTCATAAAATACACTTCAGCCCTGCGTGATGGTCGCCTGCCGCTATCTTGCTATTTTTCTATCCAGGACGCGGATAGGCCCGGGAGACAGGGAATTCTGGGTAATGTAGTTTTGCGTGCGCAGCCATTTGACAACGTCGTAGTCGAAGGACTTTTATCATACACTACAAGTACCATGAGTACCAGGTTGTATATAGTCGGATGTGATGACGTAAGATTACGTAGGATCATGTGAGGCGATTTGACGTTGGTAAAATGGTTTGACTTTTGGCCTGGTTTTTTATTGTTTCCCCAGTGTTATTTTTATTCGTAGTGAACGTTTTGGAGGCATGCTGCAATGTTTAAATTTATTGTAAATGCTGAAATAATGTATACGTTTTTGTTTATTTATTTCTTACTATATTAATTTAGGTGGACGTAGAAGGAAACTTGTCACTGTGGAAATACGTAGAAATGACTTAGGCTGGAGAAATTGGGTAATGTAGTTTTTAAAGCAGGGCATTGTGTGGCTAGCTTGGACATTACTGACAGGGGTTTTCTGACTGAGACTTCGAGGGGGAAGTGTGGAGAGTCCCCTTGGGATGAAGAAATATTTCAGCTACAGACTCGAAGTGCAGATAGCACTGCAGAGGTCTTTTTTTATCAGATTTGGCTGTCGGGGTACATGGTTAGCAATTCTTGTTGCTTGTGATCCTAGAAATGTATGACTCATTTTAATGTCATAATGCCCTCTTCTCAGTGTTTCAGTAATCCTTTGGGGCTTACTTTCCTGTATCAGCCTATTTATAAATCAGTAACACTGTTACTGGTGTTGTTTTTTTATCCATGCTTTAAATTTCACAAATATTATCTGACATTTTCCCTGAAGTCTAACCAAATATATCTCACTATCTTTTAGCAAATGATTACTAGATCATGTCTTCTGTACATATATGTATTTTAAGTAGGGCCAGAGAATCCGATTTGCTTTGGGGATCTGGCAGAAAATAGAATGGTTCTCACGTCTTTAAACAAATAGTTCTTCTTATTACTATAATAATAATGAGCTAATACTTTTTACAAAGCTAGGTCATGAGCTTTTTGAAGTTGTTCGAAGATCTTTTAAACATTTCCTTCGGGTCTTTTTAGGTAAACTGCGGTGGAGCTGTACATTGTGACTAATGGCCCCTTCATGACCATCGGTTCATCTCAACGATCATAAACCTGATGACACCACCTCCCAATAATTGTATTGACTGTCAATTTCATCTAAATTTTCCAACCTTACTTCCGTAGTCACTAGAGGCTAAGGAACAGTTGCACTTAATAGTGTCATCAGGAGGTCAGAAATCGATCTGATGTTTGATGTCCCTTGTTTACTGCTTATAAAAGGAAGAATAATATGATAAGAAAAATACACCACATTTGTGAGAGTTGGGATATATATATATATATATATATATATATATATATATATATATATATATATATATATATATATATATATATATAATGTGTTTATATATATATATATATCCACACTTACCATTACTATAAATAATAATAATAACAATGGGATAATAATAATAATAATAATAATAATAATAATAATAATAATAAATAGAGGGAGTAAGTCATTTAAATGGCAGGCTGTTTTGTGTTAATGGAGACATTTAGACTAATTGTTTTATGTGCTTTGTGTGTGTTCGTTTGTGGTAATTGTGTCCGTGCGCCACAGGGTGAAAGTGCGCCGTCGTCTCGCTGTTGTGTGGGAGCGAAGGGAGGAGAGGCTGGGGACGGGAGAGGAGACGCCATTATCGAAAAAACGCACTTACACACACATTCACACACACACACACACACCGTCACAGCGTCTCGCCGCTCGTGGTGTCGAACGCGTTTTCGCAGAAGATCGTCGCGCTTTTCTTCCCCAAAATCACGTCGGTGCGACCGAAACGCGGACACGAGCAACTCGGGCTGATTGAGGCACAACAAAGGAAATAATAAGTGGGTCCAAAACAACGTGGTGAGCCCAGGGGAGGACAGGACGGTACAGGACCGTACAGGACGATCCAACGATCCCTCTTTCCCAACCAGAACACACGGTGGAAGATCCAGACGTTCCGGATCGGGTTTCACTGGCCGATTGTTTTCAGCTTTTACCGCAAACAAGAGAACCACGTTCACTAAATTGCGTGAAAAACTTTAAAAAAACAAACAAAAAAGGAAGAGTAATTAAAAGAAGAAGATTGTTAAACGGACAACAGGAAAAGGGGGAGATAATTGAATTAATGGGAGTGAAGGAACACTTATTTCTTGTTTATTTATTTATTTCCCGAGCCGGTTGGGTCCACGGCTGTGGTGATCCTGGGAGAGCTGAAGACAAGGTCCAGTGTTGTGGTATGTACCGGATCTGCCCATTTTCTCATTTCACTTTCGGAAAAAATCCTTAAAAAAACGCTTAAATAGTTCGCGATCGCAAACGACGTGCAGCGTGCATCCTGCCGACGGCCACCCGAACGAGGCGATCTGAGGAAAACTGCATTATAACAGCGAACGTGGTGCAGATGGGGAAAAGGTCCGAGCGGTTCTGGTTCGCCAATGCCGTTTTCATGGGCCTGTAATTGTGTAGTTATCGGACTTTGTGTGGTCCGGCTGATTAGATTTATTCATCGGACCGTTTTAATATCGGCGTGGGCCACTTCTGGCACCGGCTGTCATGCGGGTCCGATGCCCGCTGCAGCCTCGTTGTTATTTCTTATTCTGCACCGTCGCGAGCCGCTTGAGCCCGTGGCGCGAGCGCGATTAGAACGCGCGAGCCGCTTGAGCCCGTGGCGCGAGCGCGGTCGGAACGCGCGAGACGGGGTTCGTTTACGCGCGTGTCGATGGAGAAAAGCTGCGAAACAAAGCCAAAATAATCTGAAAACAATCGCGGCGAGCGAAGCTGTATCACGTCGCGTCGGGTGTAGGAGAAACGTGTATGTTGGCCTCAGCTCGGATGGGAAGCTGGAGTGGTTGGAGCTGTTTGTGCCCCGGGGACGGTTCTGGACAAGAACTATACTTGTTCCTCACTTCCAGCACCGCTGGTGACATGTTGCAGTACGTTCGTTTATTGTCGTTGATTCTCGGCCTTGTAGCATGTTACCAGAGACTGTCGTGGAAAGAAATGTGTATAAAAACTGAATCGGAGGTCATCCGAACTTTTGCAGAACCCCACAAACGAGCCCAGTGGTTTTTATTATCAAAAAGTCAACAGCAGAAAAGCAGACAATATTACGTGTCCACCATAAACAAGTCGCAACTCTTTTAAAGTAAGATTAACCCTGTAAACCTAATAGGAATGTTTCTGCAAGTTACCCATCGGCTGTTCGGAACAAATGGGCCCAAGACCCGTAAGAAGCGTGTTTGAGGCTGCATGTGAGTCTCTGAAAGGTCAGGGCGCGTTCTCGCGTGGCTGCCTGCGTGTTCACGGTGAAGGGTCATCAGCTCGCGCATTCCTCCAGTTGAGGCGCGTGCAATGCCTACTGCACACCACTACAATGCAACTCGTTTCTTGGTATCAACATTCTAAAATCTATTTACATGAGCTATTTGGACTTGGTCGGGCCATACCTGTAGGTTCTGAACATTTCTCAACATTCTTCATTTCATTTGACTTATGATTTCAGATTCATTCACATTTATAGTAATAAGTTGGGGTTTGACAGATTGAGTCTTCATGTCATCTACAGATGGTACTTTGGATGTTAAGTAGTGAGGCCTGTTCGTTGAAAGTGGATTGAATTCAGATGCATGTTACGTGTTTGTGAGCAGCTGTATCATTTAGCACATGTATCTGTGTGGTGTTGAATGTGGTTTCTTGGCAGTCTTGAAGCAGTACTCTGGGGGGGACGACACACACTGAACATGGCAGGGTTATGCACGTCAGAGAGTTTGAGGAATTTGTTGACCAGAGTTAACGGAGCAGAAATGAATCCATGCTCCACAGCAAAGGTCATACAGTCAAAAGTTTATCAAATCAGGAACGAGGGATAAGGGAATGGAATGTCTGCCCAGTCAAACTGTTGACGCTTTTGCCTTACCAGCAAATAGCCCTGTCTCCAGCCGTCCGAGGAATCTGGTTCACGTGTGTAAATGTAAATGGTCCGCACAGCACCGTTGCCTCTGCTGGTATTTCTGCTCCTGCTTATGGAGAGTCTGCTGCTTATTAGTGAGAGTGAGAGTGGTACTCAACCGGAGCTGTTTTTAATACGTTTTTATGCAATAACTGTGTGAGACGTTGTAAAGGGCATTTGCTCGGGACACTCAGTCAGCACGGATAAGGAAATAGCCTTCAGGATTTTATCCTTAAACAGCAGTGGGGCTTCAACGATGGATGAATGGATGAACGGATGAACGGATGGATGCCGTCCATCCGTCCATGTGCTCTCTGCTCAGTTAAGGCAGGCCTGGCACGGCGCATGACGGCTACAGTGGACGTGTGCTCTGTTTTTAGGACAGGTTCACCCTTTCTTCCGTTCTGTCTTTACGTTCTCTTCAGACACTCTCAGGAGAGCCTGTACTTATAACCTCAAGAGCAGTGGACCAGGTGTAGCGTTAACAAACATCTCGCCACTCAAGCACTTGTAGGTGTGGATTATACGATCCAAAACAATCAACTCAATGAAAAGAACAATCTCAACTGTACTGCGGTGTATTTTCAGAAACACGTTAAATGCACATTAAAGAAACTTCTGTTTGAATTAACCTCGGGCATATAAATTTGCCCCCAGGATAGTATGTGCACGGTCTGGGGTCCTACTCTCTGTGCAGGTAGTCAGTGACATAAGGTACGTCACCCAGACCTTTAGCATGACATGGCATGTGGGATCAGTCTTCCACACATACGGCAATCTAAGTTTGTTAGTAACTTGAGTTTTGCAACCAAATGTTTTTCTTGACCAGCCTAAGTTAGCAGTTTCTTCCTGTTTCAGGGCACATCTTGCTGTGATTGGCTCATTATGTTGATGCATGCAAACTAACTCAAGCAGTGAAGCTGGAATATTAACAACATGAATACCAGTAGTCTCTCCGTGTGTGGCCAACAGCGCAGATTATCCCTGAACCGCCAGTCTGGGCAACAAAACTCTACTTTATTGAGAATGTCCTACTGAAACATATCAGTGGATATAGAAGCTTAATTTCACTCCTTTTCACCTTGGTGTGTGCAAATAATGTGGAATAAAGGGCCTCTGCAACAAACTGGGAATACGTCAGCGTTTCAGAAGCTGAGCATCACACACACATGGTTTTCCTGGAGCAACGTTTCTGTCTTGACAATCTCCAATCTTACGAGACAGCTGGTTAAAATCGTCATACGCACAGTGCGTATATGTTCTCTGTATGTTCGAGCTTGGGTGCGTATAAATTCAGGCTCAAACAACCCCATTGCATGGATCTAAAAGCATTTTAACCATCAACGTTTCACACCTTCATGTATGTAACACTAGCGCTACAGAGGACTTTGCTATAATGAGTTAGATATTTGAACTGTTGGACTTGACTTTAGCATTAATTAAGCCATTTGCTGGTGGGGCAGGTGCCTGTGTGCTCTACTCAGTTGCTAATAGCTGTGGCATTTTCAGAGTCCGAGTCCTTTCCTTTATCTAACGACCTGTGCTCATGATGAGTGGAGAATAATGCCACAAACTATTATTACCTTGTGAAATTAATTCATTCAGGACATTGGCAGTCAGTTATCGTGTTACCGGACTGATTACTGTAAAGTCTGTTTGGTGTTGGTGGATGTCTGTAACCTTTTCTTGTAGTGTTGCTTTTATGATGGCTTCATAATCCTGATGGAGAAACCATTCTAGGAGTCTAAGGATGTTTTCTATGTGGGTTTTTTTGAATCACCAGTGGTTGTGAATCCTGGTATTGTTGCAAGGCAAATGATGCCTTGTTCAGGTCAGGGAGTCATACATTTTTTTTTTTATTCTGTGAAAAAAGGTGTTGGCTTGTGAATCCAGTCCCTACAAGCCCTGACCACACCCTAACAACCAGCCACTCTGCCTTGTCTCAGGTTCATCTCATGGTTTTTCCTGCGCACGCAGTGGTAGCAGCTTCACAATCACTTCATACTCAAGTATCGATTAAATAGCAGCTGTTTGCCTGTATAATGCCCAAGAATGTTTTTTTTTTTTTTTTAATGGCTTGTTTCATGTGGGATTAAGCGAGCTCGATTTGAATTGGGAGCCTGTGTTTGATAAAGCGGTGAGCTAATTTTAACTACTTTAGAATGTCTACCCCAGATTACATTGCTCTTTCTGTGAATGGCTGCCTTGTTTGAGAGTGGATTATGGGAGAATGAAGACTGCGTTTGGTAATGAGTAGCTGAATTTCCATTAAGAAAATCTGACTGAGTTGAACAAGTTCTTCTGACAACATCCCACTACACGCCTCGAGTTGTTTGATAGTGCGTTACTTCCAGAGAGAGTCTTCCAACGAGAGGATTCAATATGAACATTAACTGTTGATGATGAACCAAAAAGCCTCCCGGAAAGCTCAGAGGACACTAGAATCAATAGGAAAATGGTCACGCAGCCATAATGGGTATCGGTCACACAGAAGAGTGCTCTGTTACGTTCTGATGTAGACCACATATGATCACATCTGCATTGGTGCGGTGGGGGGAGGGGCCGGGCCGGGCCGGGCTCTACCCCCCCCCCCCCCCCCCCCTCCATAGACACCAGCCCGTCCATTGTCGTGGCGTTTTGAATCGCCCGCCATTGGCCCTGGCAACAATGGTGCGCTGCATTGTTGTAAAGAAAGGTGGCCATGGTGACGGGGAGCCATGACATGTGGACCGTCTGCAGCGACGGCTTTCTGCAGTGGTGCGTTTTTTGCGTCGGTCACGAACAAGAGGCACACACACACACACACACACACACACACACACACACTGAGACGCACGGATATCCAAACCCAGCTCGAGTCTGTTAACACACACTGAGGCACTGACTCCGCCCCTGTTTCCCTGCTGCACCGGCCTGGCCAATGGCGAGTTCTGCCAGTGATGCCTCTGGCCTGTGTGCCCGCACTCCTCCCCAGTGACCGTGGTTCACCTGTGATCCCTGAGACAGGGAAGGAGGGGTCAGCATCACGCATCCACCCGGACTCCTACGCCTCCATGGTCGCCCCCTACAGGCTTCAGTTATATAGTGTATGCTCCAGGCTGGGAGGAGGAGCCTCCCCACCCTCTGCTGTGATGTGGGAGGGGCATGGGTGGACCACAACTCTCCCTGTGGGGAGGGCGGGGCTGATGCCTCAACCTTATTGGTTACCTTAAGCATACTGCCGGAAGCCCCCCCCCCCCCCCCCCCCCCCCCCCCCCACACACACACACACACACACACACACACCCAAAATTGGTTGAAATAAGATTAACAAGGGCTGTGTAATTAGCATATTCAGTACTAGAGTGTCTCGGTGTTGATGCCTTAATTACAACCATCACTCCCACCTGTGTGTGTGTGTGTGTGTGTGTGTGTGTGTGTGTGTGTGAGAGAGAGAGACAGAATGAGTGGTAGTGGGTGTGTAATGAAATGTGGCAGGTTTAATCACAGTTAGATCAGCCGTTCTAAGATGGGGGGGGGAATAGCAAAACTGATACGCATAAGATTGACGGCACTGCGGAGAGCGTCTGTATCTGCGCAGGGCGTCTGTGTCGGCCTTTCATTCCTGCTTCCTCATGTCCTCCTCTTCATCCTCTCTAAAACTGAACCAGTGGGGCTCTGCTCTTTGACCCAGAGGCTGAAGGGCCACCGTAGTGACCTCTAACACCGCCCAGCGCATGTAGCGCGGACGGCGGGAGCAAAGGTATCGACTCCTGACCCGGCCCCTCCCTGCGTGTGACTGGGTAAAGCTGAACAGGACATCTCATAAAAGGAGAAACTGTTGTCAAAGTAGAGTTTGACACTTCTCCTCCATCATATGACGAGAGAGACACGTCTGACCGTATTTCATGTGCTGTGACCCGTCCCTCGTGTCCCGCCCTCCCGGCTGCTGGTGCTGAGCGCAGGGAAGCTCGTGGAGAGTCTCGACATCATCATCCGTCATCCTCGTTATGCCCGCCGTGCCAGCACCACTTAGCTAATGATGTCCTCGCTGTCGCGGGGTCGCCGCGAAAATGGTCCTCTCGCCAAGACCACGGCAGCGGGTGGCATTGGCCGAACTGGCAACGGGGGACTTTTATTTTGTTGAACGTTTTTCTCGTTGCTTTTCTTCCCATTTGGCTCATCGCAAGAGGAAATACATTCCTGTTTATTTAGTTCCACCTCCATTAGCTGCTAAAATGTTATCTCTGAAATCTGTCTGGAAGGTGCCCCCTCCCGCCGGGCCGTATCCTGCCCGGCGACGCTCTCCGGATGCAGTGTGTCCTTTGTTTTGCTTTCTGGAGTTTTATTTTTCTTTTTTGGGGCAGATGTTTGGCCGACCTGTCTGCCTCCTCCGGACAGGAGTGCTACGAGGACGGACTCGAGAAGAAAAATAAACACGTTACCTCAGATGTTTTGAGAGCCGATGAGTAGCGGAATGTGGAGGTTTTGAGTGGCATGTTTGACCTTCTCTAGGGCATGAATCATAAATCTGGACGGGCTACAAACCAGCAGTTGAAGGATTACGCTTGAAACGGGAGGCTTGTGATCCTTCCTTTACCGGACGTCAGACTTGTGAAGCACTTACGAACTGTACAAGAGGGTGGAGATGAGAGGGTGGAGAGGGTGATGTGTTCTCAGACACAGCTTCGTGATTCAGTATAAACTGAATCCTGTACAGCAGGTTTTGATCTCCTTCACTGTAGTTTTGGGGGATGTTAAGGGATTCCTTAATTTCTACATATAAACCCAACTGCTGTGTATCCTGTGTGTTTGTGATGCCAGACGTCATAATTACAGTGCTGGTTCTTAGAAAGGAACTCGGGATCCTTGTCAGTATAAAACACGGAGCACGTTAGTGCAGGAATGCTGCCTGTCCTGTAGTTCTGCTGGGCCGGTCGGTGCTCGGCTGGTCTGTGACCGTGTCTGTAACTTTTAGGCCTTGACTTCAAACCAGGCAGTGCTGACACACCAGTGCCTGACATCTTGCTGGCATGTTGACTACAAACAGCATTCTTGGGATTATAGCTAGTCTAGCAAGTCTCTCCATTAAGCAAAGATATTTGGTAATATGAACACTCTCCCTCTCTTTCTTTCTCTCTCTCTCTCTCTCTCTCTCTTTTTCTCTCTCTCACTGACACTGTTTCTCTCTGTCGCACAAAAACACATGCACACATTCCTTTTCTTTTTATTTCTCACACACACCACACATTCTCATTCTGTCTCTCTCTCTCTCACACACACACACACACACACACACACACACACACACAGACTAATCTCTCACCCTTCCTGTCACGTCCCATAGTGCAGTGCTTTGGTATCTCTGGCTGTGCTTATCCCTCATGGAGGCTGTGGAGTCAGGGGTGAAGGACCTGTCCTCAGAGAGGCGCATAGCAGTTCTGGGATCAGAACCCAACTTGGGAACTCAACTTGGGGAGGGGTGTGTGTGTGTATGTGTGTGGAAGGGTTTTGGAGAGATGGAGAGAGAAAGGGGGCATGGCAGTAAAGTGAAATGGATCACAAAAACAAATCATCAGGTTACACACACACACACACCAGTGTGTCATTTTTCTGGAGGGGAGCAATAATGTTTACTTGCGGTCACTGCTTCCCACCCCCGTGTTCTGATTGGTGCGCACAAGCTTGGGGCTGAGATTTGATTGGCTGTGTAAAGCCAGAACTCCCGATTTGGATGTCTAATTTCACGCTGATCTGGACGGATGGATTCGAGGAGAATGAGTTTGTTAAATTTCAGTTCCCTTTCTATCGGATGAACGGTTTCTCTCCTCCTCACTCTCCATCACTTCTCTCTCGTCTTTCTTTGTGCTTGCCTCCACCTGCCTCTGGGAACACGGTGACGTGCTTGGCAGGCGGCCGTCTGTCAGGCCGAGCGGTGCGGCGTGGGTGCCTGTGGCATCGCAGGACACCGCGTGTGTCACTCGTCTCCTGGAGGAACTCGAGCAGCTCTGGATCCACAGTTGAAATCCACAACGCGCTGAGAAACGCCACCGTCCCTCACCAGTGCAGCTAAAGGCACTACTACACCCCCCCTCCCCAACTCTGAGTGAGTCGTTCATGTTTATGACAGACATCGTTGCGTTTGGTGTTATTGTCGGCCCGTGCACGGCACATCGATGCCGTCTACAGCTCGGTGAAGTCAGCAGCGCTGCGTGGATTGATGTTGTACTGTGTGACAAGCAAGGCAAACCTTTAACCCTGGGAGCTCATTGAAGATCATTTGCCTCCAATCGGAGGCCCTGTGTGTCGCCGACGGACGTCCAGACGTCGTGTCCCTGGAGCCGAGATGCAGCGATGGCGTTTGTCTCTCCTCACCTTTGCAGAGTTGGTTTGTTCCGCTTGCCTCCGTGGAAACGGCAGACAGGTTGATGGAATGTGTTGGCAGTCCATGAAGTAAATCTGACAAGCTGACCTCAGCCCTGGTGTGTGGTTGAGAAGAGGGATGAGGATTCATGTGAACTCTCTCTGGTTTTCTTTTCTCCTGCCCTACTCTCCGTCATAATCATCTGTCTTTGTTTTTTTTTTTTTATTCCGGAGAGGTTTTATTATTATTATTATTATTTTTTTACCCGTATGGAACATCCAGCCAATGAGATCAAGTCAGTCAAGGAGGTTGTGTGTTTTGCTCATAACCATGTTGGCAAACAGGACTGACTGGCTCGGAAATGGCCATGGGGCGGTCCGATCACCGCAGGGTCAGCCGGCAGCATGTTGCCGTGCTGGGGGGGTCATGCTCCACCAAACCTGCAGGAATCCCTCCCAAATCCCAACCGGGCCGAGCAGCACCGTGACTGTGACGACTGCGCTGTCACTCATGAAAATAGAATGACCACTGTTGTATGTCGAGACTGAGAAGAGACAGAGGGGAATCTTTGCAGTAGAGAGGTGCGGTCTTAAACTCAGGACCCACAACAAAAACCCGTCTTTCTGCATTCTGTGACCCACCTCATCTTATCGATCGGCATCATCTGTGTAATGTACACACTGCTGAGGAATTAATGGATTATTAAAGATTTAATTATTATCGACGCTGTAGCACATCGTGGCGTGCTGAGCCATTCTTGACCGCTTATTGTAGTGTGCTGTAGTGCGTCAGTTTAATCTCTGGCAGACAAAGGATGAGGGCAGACAACGTTTCTGTCGTACACTGGGCAGAGAAAAGGCGTCAGGAGGGACGTGGTTTGAGCGTGCAGATAAGACTCTTCCTCTTCTTCATTGTGTCGGGGTTTAAGCCACGGTAAGCTTCTTAATTAGGCATAATCTGCAGAGCCCAGACTGGGGCATAGTTAATGAAGTCAGGCGCTTAAATGCCATCCCACCGTCCTGGTGAGCGGGGTCAGGCTTCACACGGGCATCCGGGGAAATGTGAATCTGTGCACACACGCGTGGAGGTGGTGGGTGGGTGGCTCCAAGGGGGGGCGGGGTTTTGCCCCTGATGACGACGACGGGGAGAATATAAACGAGGATAAATGTGATCTTGAAAAGGAATGGGGGCTGACGTGGACACACCCTCCCGTTTAATTGGATAGCTACTAAATTAAACTACTGTATACTCAAGCATTATTATGTACTATGTAAAGTTAACTTGGTCAGGGTGAAATTAATATATTAGCGATATATATTAAGCAATGTTTAATTTGACCATCTCCAGCATGTCAAGGCCCGTGGAGGCGTGTCCTGCAGACGGAGCTGCCGGACTGAACCTCTGGTTCCTGCGTTCCCGGGTTCCTACGTGCTCCTCTTCTATGTCCTTGTATGTGCAAGATCCAGGCTGCACGAGGGGGAGATGTTCCACCTCTGAGACCCCTGGATGTGTCCGTGCGTCTGCTGGAATGTGAGCTGGCACCGCAACGACGCTCGCTGGGCTGTTGAGACGTGTCGGCTCGTACGGCCGGTGAGCGTCCAGGTCCTGCGCGATCAGCTTCAGACATCGCTCAGTCTTTACTGGCCGCTGCTCGGTCTTTACTGGCCGCTGCTCGGTCTTTTGATGTCGAGTCACATTATTTCACTTTGAGAGGCAAAGAGTAGCATTATCACAATTAACATGAGGATCACAATGACATTCATGTGACTTAGTAACATAAATCATCAGGCAGGAGCAGTAAAACGAGCGTAGAGCACACCAGCAGCACCGTGGTGATGTTTTAGCTCTTATGGCCCAGGGTGCAAAGTGGAGCGTAAACTTTAGAGCCCACGCTCTGGGGGGCGGGGCAGAACAGAGCCCAGACCCGGAGGGGCGGGGCAGAACAGAGCCCAGACCCAGAGGGGCGGGGCAGAACAGAGCCCAGACCCCAGCTGCCACCTCAGAACTCCGTCCCACTCCACCTCCACCTCCCCTCAGGCACCCAGGGAAGTTTTCGGATCCACCAAGCAGAACGTCAGAATTGCAAAGCCGGTCACCTGAGCAGGAAGTGATCCTGGCAGGGTTCCAGATGTGGTGGAGCTTGGCCCAGTACCCGGACGCTGCTACTCATGCCAGCGGCTTCCAGACTTCAGACCGTAATCACACGCAAAGGATTTGCAACCAAGCACTAAACCTTTAAATTCGTTCATTTCTCCAATTACCTGTGGGTACTGTGTTTAAAAAAGGGTTGGCTCGTTCAATATTGTAAATATCCTTGAGTTAACGTTGACATTCTCCTCTTTAAAGAAACTATTTGGTATAAAAACACTAATTTGCACATTTTTTCCACTTGCCTTAGATGTAGCCTTGTGTTACTGCCATTTTAGTGGCTGTGGGATATATATTTATCTATTTCTATAAACAGCATTGTCATAGCGTCAGAAACCACAATTGTCAAGTGTGTTTGAGATTCCTTAACAACCTGACGTTGTTTGAGGAAAGGGTGTCGTGATTGTGGAATGTTGTAATTGCAGGGTGTAAACGTCTCATGTGCTGCGTTAGCCTCGTGGATCTAGACCCAAACTAAAGCATCAAAATGTAGAACTCGGGCCTGTAATGACTGATGTGACTGTTTAGTGTAAGACTTTGTTTGCAAAAGCCAACCCTTTAACCTCATAATCGTGGTTACATGGTGACACATGCCATCAGAGCTTTGCTGCTTTAAGAGTAAATGTCGGACATGCTGAATTTAAAGGGACAATCTGCGTTTTTTAATTTTCTTTTCTAATCTCAAAGCAACAAATACAATTAATAGAAGTGACTTTCCTAAGTGCGAGACGTGAACAGATGGGTGAAAGGTGACGTTTTTCTGAAGTCCTCGAATTAACCAGCTCAGGCTCCAGGTGGAGGTCATGCTTAAAATAGACACAATAAATATCAAATAAATAGATAGTAAATAAATAAATAGTACAGAATCTCAAACATCCAGGCCACTAGGTGTCAGTATAATGTCTGATTCATAACATGAAGAAGATTCACTGGCAAAAATGACTCAGGAACAGTAAGGTGAGGCGGTTTTAATAATGCTTTCAGCCCATTCAGTGCCTCAGCCTGCTGTCTCCAATCGATAAGCCACTGTAGATTAGATAATGCGCTGGTTCAGAATGCATTTGGACCAGACTAATGGTTGTCTGTCTGCTCCTGCTCTCCCTTGTGCAAAATGTTTACTTAATGTCAACACAGCTTTAAATATGAATGTCTCCCTCTCACCCTGTCCTGTTTGAGTTTTGTCCTGTTTGACTTCTGATCATTTTGGTTTCTCTCTCTCTCTCTCTCTCTCTCTCTCTCTCTCTCTCTCTCTCTCTCTCTCTCTCTCTCTCTCTCTCTCTCTCTCTCTCTCTGTCTTGCTCTCTTCCCCCCCCTCCCCCTAGCCTCGCCCCCACCCAACTAAAGTCAGTGCTGATTCGATAGAGGCGTACAGGGTAGAAGTGGTTGCTTCAACTCCAGGCCGTTATTTAGTTTGGCCTGGGGGTGGTTTGCGAGAGTGAGAGTGACCTCTGCACTGGTGTGGAGACTGACTGATGAGTCAGAGGTCTTCCAGGAGTGGAGCAGATCTGTGTGTTCCTCCATCGGCATCAGGTGTGTGTGTGTGTCTGAACCAGGAAGGTCTGTCGTGGCATTGCGGCGTACACACTGAGCACCCTGCTTCTCTGAGCTCAGACATTTCGTTGCACACGCAGCGAAAGCCAACGATACAACCCGCGAACACGCCATGGTCCGTCATTCACGTATTCCATGCGGGATGGACATCAGCGCGGAGATCAGACGTTTCCAGACAGATAGTCTGCTACGTCTGCTATTTTTAAACCCTGAACTCCAACCTGAAACCTTACAAAATAATTTGTTTACTTACAGCAGACCTCTGTACACTGTTCAAGTTAATATATATTTACTGGATTACCACATACCTAGGCTGTGGCTGTGTGTGTGTGTGTGTGTGTGTGTGTGTGTCGGGCTGCAGTTAGGTGAGCAGTAATGCCCACCCAGTGTCTGGAGCAGAAGGTCAGGGTTGGACACCATTAGCAGTGAGTGTGTGTCCCCAGGTGGACGGGTGACTACCTGTGTCCTTTCTCAGTCCCTCCTTAATGTGTCCCGACATCCCCTGGATTATACCAACACTTACCGAGAGTGCCTCCTGGTCCTCTGGTCTCACTGAGAACTCTTTACAGTATTGATTTGCTCTGTACTGTCGGTCTCCCACAGCTGTCCAGCAGACCCTGCCTGGGTCTTCTCCCTGTGTCTCAGTAGACGTCTTTCCCATCAGCCCCTGCTTCTCCAGCTCAGAAACGGCAGCAGTGGGAGGAGTCTCGCAGCGGGGACAGGAGAAAAACGCTGGGACAGCAGGACGCTGGGACAAATGTGTATTTGGTCCCCCTCAGTTAGTTAGCGTCGAGTCAGGCTGAAAACTTTGTACCAGTGCAGATAGATCACACTGACTATAGATGACCTGGATGATGGGAACCTCTGAGGCCATGAGTAACTGTAAAGTACTAATGAGAAGAGAGGTGTGTGTGTGTGTGTGTGTGTGGGGTGGGGGGGGGGGGGGGTGCTGTACATACTAATCAGGAGTAATGGGAATATTGATCAGCTAGAACAGTGGCACGAACATGCCACTAATGGAGCTTGAATCGGGCCCGGTGCAGTCTGAACCCTCCTCTACCACACTACCACTGCAGAGTCCTGGGCCGTCCCAGTGTGCTGTGCTCTGTCTGGTTGTCTCTCTGCCTTTCTTCACACTTCTGTGTCTTGTCACTCGCACATACATTACTGGAAGGGAAAGACCCCTTATCTTTCCCACCAGATTCACAAATGAATGAATATTCAGTGTTCTCCCTCAATGAGACACGCACGCACGCACACACACTTTCTCTACATTATTTAGCTGCGTGTGTGTGAAGAGAGAGGTGCTGTCAGGCATACGTGCAGTGGGTGATGAATGGCAGTGTTACTGCAGTCAGATTCAGCTCTTTGTGGGGGTGGGGGTGGTTTAAAGCCCCCGTCCCTGCGACATCCAGCCAGCCATTACTGCCATGCGTAGTCGGGGGTTGTCTTGAGTTTTCCTCTGAGTGAGTTCTGTTTGTTTGTGTTTGGGCAGAACCATTTAGATCACATCAGTCCTTTCTCCGCCTGCTAGTGGCTACGGCTGCGATGGAACAAACAGATAAGTTGGTCCATCTGCACAGGAGCGAGTAGATCTCGGTCCCCGGCGCCCACATTGACATTCTGGGAGCGGGGAAGTGGCTCCGAGCATGCGCGGGACCGCCGTGAATGTTCTGTGATTACTGGCACAGCGACCCGGATGTTGAATTCCCTCAGTCTTTACTGAACGGGTTTTAAGAAGCTGTGAGAGCTTTTCTGCTCGTGAATGTCGGGAATACTGTTTTACCACAGTGCCCGAAACCCCGTGAGAATGTATTTTCGTGTAAGGACGAACCTTGCTGGCGTATTTAAGGACGGGAGCGTTTTCTGCCCGTGTGGAGCCCCGTGCTGTCACAGGCAGCGTGCGACGTCAGCACGTGCAGGACCGTGACGTTTCCTCTAAGTGAGCCTTTACGTAGCGTGTGGTTCACTAAGGTTTCACAATGGTGTATGCAAACAAAGCAGTTTCACCCTCCAGGAGAGTTAACGTAAAGTAGGCCTATACTGGGAATCTCCCAGAGTGTACTGGGAAACTCCCAGTAAGACGGGACCTAAATGCACCGACTACGAAGGCCCTCCTTTTCCAGAGCAGAAAGGGTGATTGGTGTTTAAGTAAACAAACCCCATTTTCAATGTCAAAAGTCATTAACTGCTGCTTAGCACTTCCAGAGATGTGTGTAGAAAACAGTTGTGTGCGTAAATAATCTCCCATAAAGGCACCGTAATGGGACATAAAAGCAAAGTGGATTTGCTGTATAGAATGAGACGAGGAGGAATGTCCTCAAAGGCTGGGTGTGGAGCCCCCTTCAATGCATAGCCTAAGGATCATACATATTCATCATCTCTAATATTACTAAACAAATCTTTTTTTTACTCAAATATGCATATTAAAAATCTTTCAAAATGTACCATAAATAGCATCTTTTACTGGGTTTGTGGAATTATGCGCCAGTGGGTTTCTGTATGGTGTTTATCTGTATGGTATTTTTGTATGGGTTTCTGGATTCTCTATGGTATTTTGGGTATACCCAAATGGGTATGGGTTTCTATATGGTGTTTGGTGTTCCGTATGGGTTTTGGTGTTCTGAATGGGATTCTGTATGGTGTTTGGTGTTCTGAATGGGTTTCGGTGTGATGTTTGGTGTTTTGTATGGGTTTTGAAACTTGAGATTGCTGCCTTCGGTTTCTTCTCTTCTCCTCTAATGTTCTCTCCATTTGCTTCGGCCTTCACATTTTTTCACCGGTATCTCTAAAGCACTTCTCATAATCACTCAGGTGCTGTAATGGCTGAAAGGGCCCTCAGACCTCCTCCTCCAGCTTGTGTTTGCACTCCAGGAAGCCTCCAGGTTTATTATGGTCTAATTCATTTATCTCTCTCCTCCTTGCCTCCCACTCCCCGTGTGTGTGTGTGTGTGTGTGTGTGTGTGTGTGTGTGTGTGTGTCCCCATGTCCCCCACCATGTGGTGAGCATCATGCCTGAACCCACTCACGGACGTCATGAGCAGCTTGTCTGCCTGACTCTTAAAAAGAGCTCTAGAGGTCATCTCCCTTTATCTCAAGAACAAATCTAGAAAGTGTCGAATCATCTCCCAGTGCTGGACTCCCTCGGATAAGCCTGCTGTTCGACTGCGGCGATAAACGGTTCTGTAGCACTCGAACCCGCCCTCGGGCCGACGGGTAACCCCATGACCCCCCCCCGCCCCCCGCCGCAGTGATCGATGTCTGTGATGGAGGTCGCTGCCCCAGGTGGACACTGGACGCAAACGCTGCCCCAGGTGGACACTGGACGCAAACGCTGCCCCAGGTGGACACTGGACGCAAACGCTGCCCCAGGTGGACACTGGACGCAAACGCTGCCCCAGGTGGACACTGGACGCAAACGCTGCCCCAGGTGGACACTGGACGCAGGTGAACGCAGATGGATGAGGGGATGGCAGGAGGGTTTCTCTGCTTCCACGCTCAGTCTGTCTGCTGTCGGATTAAAGGGCTTTTCGAGCTGGCTACTGAAGACGAGGCCCAGCCAGGGTCTCGCCGCGCTCACAAAGAACAGATGAAGCTTCCTGTTCGTCTTTACATCACTCGGTACCCAAGAGCACAAAAGCCGTAATGAGATTAGGCGCCTGCCAGTACGGCGACTCTAATGGCCGTTGAGAACATACGCATGTCTTTATCAGGGCATGAAACGTATTCGACCCGCTTCCTTCGTCTCGGGCAAAAAAAAAATTCGGTTTTATGACGTTACGAAGCCTCATTTCGGTTCACAAGTGTGCCGATTGGCTGCAGAGTGGCTGGAGGCGTGGTCAAGGACGATGAGGGTAGCGATGGCCGTCGAACGTGTGCTGGTCATGAGCTACAGCGGTCAACACCTGGCTTCCTGGAAACACACCCATCTGCCCCCTGTCCTCCCTACAAAATATGGAAAAGTCCCCCCTCTCTCACACACACACACACACACACACACACACACACACACACACACATTTACCCTGCTATCACCCAATCAGGTTAAACATCTGCCTTAACGGAAGGCCCCACTTCGAGCCGACCTCTCTGTGCAGCCATATTGTGTGTGTCTCTGCTATGCGTAGCTGTTGTTCTGATTGGCAGAATCTGGGCTGCGTCTCCCGTGGTGGACGAGAGAGTGGAGACCGTTTCCAGACACCTGCTGTGAATCAGATGGTTCGGCTCTCGTGCGGTGCGGTCCGGTCCAGCCTTGCTTGGCCAGAAAGCTTCATTCTGGAGTCGTATATCAAGTTATCAAGTTGTGGACCTGTGCCAGATTCACTGCAGTGTCTTTTTTGATTAAAGTCGTGCGGTTTCTGTGACGCTCTCGCTAGCACTGGGCCGGGCGGGGAGGAGCTGGCTGGTAGGGGGGGTTGGACACAGTTCTGGTTGGTCCCGCTGTGGTCATGAGACTGTAGGCAGTTTTGCTGACTGCACTAACAGGGTTGCAGGTAGGATGCCCTTAATGGCATCGCCCCTCAGTCTGTCTGTGCAGGAAGGACGACCAAGCACAACATCTCCGAGATGCTTCTCCAAGAGACGCGTGAAGGCCAAAACGAACTTGTGTAGCACTTATGCACAGATTCACGCAGAGACACACACAGACTTGTGTTTTCTCTCCCTAATTTCCTTGGGTAGCTGAATTTGACTGAAAAAAAAACTAGAAATGTGTAACAGAGGGGAAAAAAATTGTGTTGCATGATTCACACTCGGGGAAAATGAACACAAAAAAACCCCTCTGCAGTAAGAGCTGGTTACTGTGGCAACATGTAAAAAGTCATTATCTTTAATTGACACTGGAAAGTTCAGGTGTTTTCCGTCGTATGGCTGGCTCTTCCCCCCCAGGGTACACGTCACTTGTCATTGACTCTCTCGGTTTTGCGTCCATGTCTCCCTCTGTCCCTGTCTCCCTCTCTCCTGTCTCCCTCTCACACTTTCCAGCTTTTGTCATGTGTTGACATTGAGTGATTTTGCATCTGTGTGCCTGCCTCTCCCTGCGTGTCTGGGGTCATGTGTCTCTTCAACTCCTCCGAGTTATTTAAAGGCAGGTGAAGGCGTTCTGTCATCTTCCCGGCGGTTCAGGAGTGCAGGACGTGTCCAGACATGTTCCCACTGTTTGTAATGCTTTGTAAGTCACCAAGGCCCATTAGAAAGTTACTCGGGCTGAGCTGAACCAAAGCCCTCTTATCTCCCCCTTTAAATCTTCACATTATCAGCACTCTCTCCTCAGCGTGTGCGTCCAGCACAGCCCTGCCCTGGTCCCGCAGACTGGAAGGTTTTTCCTGTTTCAGCAAGTCGGGATTCAGCCCAGGAAGGGCTTTCGATCATTAGCTGGTGATCCAGGTGTACTGTGGTGATCCTGGTGTACTGTGGTGATCCTGGTGTACTGTGGTGATCCAGGTGTGCTGTGGTGATCCAGGTGCTGTTCTCTGCCCCAGGTCCTCCTGCAGTGGAATCTGAAGGCGTCGGGTCCAACACGGCCGGACCTGCACTGGGGCAGAATGCCACACTCATTATTCTCACTTCAAAAGAAGGAATCGGAATAACTGGATTTGAGAAACTACCTCTAGACTACATTTAAGGCAGAATGAAATACGCAGTGGTGGCACTAGGCAGAGATTAAGGTTCGGTGTGCTTTTGCTCTCCTGGGTAACAGAGTCCATCAGGCATGACGCATCTGAGTGGAATGCTAGTAGGTTATGTCACAGTGCCCCTCTTACCCCAGGGCCCCTCTTACCCCAGTGTAAGGGCCCTCCCCAAGCCTGGGTATTTCTCTCCCTTCTCAGCAAACATGAACGTTTTGATGTCCGATTGCAGGGTCTCGTTTACCTGCTACTGATTTGTATGATTCTGAACTTTGTAGTCACTGGTAGTGAACTGAACTGTGTTTGTAATATACACCTTTGTCAACATATCTGGCTCCTGGATAAAAGGTTGGAAATCTGTAGAGCGTTGACCTGAGGGAATCTGATTTGAACACCCATGACTCGTACGCGTGGCATGTGCTACGCCACGTCCGCTCTACAGCAGGGTGGCGTGGGTGACCAGCACCTGTAGGGCGTCTGTCGAGCGTGTATTAACGTTCCCGTTACCTTCTGAGTCCACCTGTCCCTGGTTGGGCTGTGAATGGTGCACTGTAACCTCACTGTACTGTTCCACAAAGCCTCGATGGCTCATAGAAGTCAATCGTCTGCTTCAGTGTTGTATCACTTTCTAAAAGTATTCACCAGACTAGCCATGAGGGTGTTGAGTTTTTCACCACCTACACGGCAGGCCATCTGCGTGTGGCGCAGTGGGTGTGGTGGGGGACAGTGGGTCTGGCGGGGGACGGTGGGTGTGGTGTGGGGACGGTGGGTGTGGTGTGGGGACGGTGGGTGTGGTGTGGGGGACGGTGGGTGTGGTGTGGGGGACGGTGGGTGTGGTGGGGAGGGACGGTGGGTGTGGCGGGGGGACGGTGGGTGTGGCGGGGGGACGGTGGGTGTGGCGGGGAGGGACGGTGGGTGTGGCGGGGGGACGGTGGGTGTGGCGGGGAGGGACGGTGGGTGTGGCGTGGGGGACGGTGGGTGTGGCGGGGAGGGACGGTGGGTGTGGCGGGGGGGACGGTGGGTGTGGCGTGGGGGACGGTGGGTGTGGCGGGGGGACAGCCTCGGCAGTGCGGTGTGTTTGAGAATCAGTGTATTTGAGATGCAGCTCACACTGCCTCATCTCTGATGCTTCACATGATTAAACTTGCATGAAGCCGTAAGCAGCACAAAGCGTGATCTGTTATCGCTGTGAAAAGATTCAGATCTGCCTTGGAACCGCTGGTTCTGTTACTGACATGTTTATTTTAAAGGAAATCCGAGAAACTGCTTCATGTCTTTGGCCATTTATAAAGCACTATACACAAATGAAATTCAGCTGAGTTGAATTAAATCAAATTGTGCCAGTTTCGAGATTTGCGGCAGTGTCCTAAAACTGCTCAATAGCTAAGATGAATATTTCAGTTCTAGTTACTATCAGGAATTTAAGGTCTGTGTGGTTATTTTTCTAAACTCACTAACTGCAATGGGGTGGTAGACCTAAATGTAAAGGATTCTGTAAAATGCCAAATTAACTTTGAAGAGTCTGAAGATCATTTCATAAATTTTTTACAGTGAAAATGATTGACAGGAATGGATGATGGTGAAATAAATCTACAAAAGATAAACTCACGTGGTCTCAACAGCACACGTTTAACCAGAAGATAAACTTGTATGGTCTCAGTAGCACACATTTAGAAGATATAAACGGCTTTATCACTTCATAATCGAGATTGACATAGGTTATCATAAACAGAGGGTTAGGGTTCTACAGGCTGGATTTCAGATTGTCGGAGTGTTTTCACCGTCTTTGTCTGATGGGTGCTGGAAACCTCACCCTCCTTAGCCCAGTTTCCGACAGCACGAGACCCAGCAACACTCGGTCCCAGTTATGAACAGAAATGACCAGTAAACAGACCAGATCCGATCTGGTCAGGTCAGTGGAAAGGTCGGCAGAGGACACCTGGCTTCACCTGATCAGTGAAACAGTACAAAGCAGGTTATTTAAAATGTGTCTGATAGGTGAAGTGAAAGGTTCGTTTGGCTCACGTAGATGTGTTGGACTGAATCTGTTTTCTTCTCAAATCTGATGTGGAAGAAATGACGTCGCCCTTGACTGCGGTTTTAATAAGTATCAAATGTAGACTCCATATCGATCAGGTGTGACTTTCCTTCATCAGCCATGTGTGTGTGCTGGGCTTGTGCCAGCTCTACCCCGGGGTTGTTTGGTCACTACACGGCCGCTTTAGCCGGACGGGTCCTGGGGTCCCAGCCGAGCCTCTGCCCACATACGGCACCCACGTAGGAACGACTCCGGCCAGACTGGAGAGCTTGGTACAGCCGTAGCAACACAACGGCCACGCCCACTGCCACGCCCACAGCCACTCCCACCAGCCATACCTTTTTAGATACAGTATCACACATCACCCCTCAGTCTTGTGCACACACACACAAACATAACATTTTACATTTTCTTGTTCATTTGTGTCTATAGATCTTTAGTTGTTTATTTGACTGTTCCTTGTATTGTTCCCCCCGGCCTGTAGGGAAAATCGGATGTATTTAATTGGTATCATGACTAAGCCTGTGTGTGTGTGTGTGTGTGTGTGTGTGTGTGTGTGTGTGTGTGTGTGTGTGTGTGTGTGCGCATGGTGCCTGTTTACACTCACTGTCAACACTTGAGCATATGGTATGGTAGAAGTGTAGAGTGTGTGTAGAGACCATCTGTCAGAAAGACACTGGGCGTCTTTGGGCAGGCGTTTTGTTGCCTGTAACTCCTTGGCTTTACATTCTTTCCTCTCTCCCATGTTCTGCAAGTAGTATATTCAAGTACTGTCTAACTATATATATATATATAATTTATAATAATAATATAATGACTGCTGCTTTTGGTTGCTGTAATTTATTGTAATATAAAGATTCTAGTAGGGTTAGCTGTCAACCATTTGAAAGGGCTTTCTTCACTGAATAGCTTGGAGAACTTTAGGAAATTGTACCTCTTGCTATGACATTGACGACTCATGAAAGGTTTAGAAACTCTGCTGCAGAGATGCTGGGCTCATTTCCCTCATGTGTGTTAAAATCCAGGCTGAGAGGCTTTTCAGATCAGGTAGATCCCACAAGGTCTTTTCAGATCAGGTAGATCCCACAAGGTCTTTTCAGATCAGGTAGATCCCACAAGGTCTTTTCAGATCAGGTAGATCTTTGACGGACATTATTTTTGTCAACATTTATCAGCGTCTTGGGGAAGCATTTTCTGGAACATTTTCTAAGCTCTCTAGCTATGCAGAAGCACTGCTAATCAATCAGGTTTTTATTACTGACATTATCAATCAAATTGACATTATTGATTAATTGCTGTATCCCTATTAAGTAGAATATTGTGGATGACCCTTGACCTTTTGCTATGACAGGACCTGAGCACATGGAGTAAACATAATGTAAAGGTAAACATAAACGTAGCATAAACCCTGTAACACCTGCATCGCCCACACGGGTAACCAGCAAATTAGCCTGTTAATCTGGGTGCCTAGCAGCAGAGATGACAGCTGGTAGTGTTTGTTTGGCCCTGGAGGAGGAACTGGAACTACTTTAATAAATGCTGCTCATTGTGTTGTTTTTTTTGGTGTGTGTGTGTGTGTGTGTGTGTGTGTCTAAGAAAGAAAGAACGAGGGAGAGGTAGGGAATGAGAGTGTGAAGTTAGTTAATGTGCATTTGTGTTTACACCTGCTTGGTTGTAAATGACTGGTGTTTGTCCAAGCGTGAAGTGTGTGTGTGTGTATGTGTGTGCGCGCGTACGTTTACCCTGGGCGACTGGGCAGGTGGCTGAGCAATAGCTTTTTGTACGTCGTAGGTCACTTTCCTCTAAGTGCTGAAGGTTCAGTTTCCCACTCCAGCTCGCCGTTGAGGGCAGCGGAGTGGGCGGAGCTGTGTGATGGTGGGAGGAGCCGGCCCCTGGCCCTGCTGCCAGCTAACTGCAGGACACTGCTGTGTGACCTAAGGCACACTGCCCTCCCTACAGATGTATATTTAGCACCTCTATCACTAAAAAGTTCCACTGGTGCATCACAGTTTAAGCAGGCAGAAGACTCTTGCCTCGCCTGCGCCCAGGTCCGCCCTTTCCCTCTCTCCATCTCTCTCTCTGTCTGTGTCTCTCTCCATCTTTCTGTCTCTGTCCCCCCTTTATCTCATTTTCTCTCCTTTCTTCCTTTAGTTAAATGTCTTTCCTCCCTCTCTCTCTCCCTCTCCCCCCACCCCTCTCAGGTTATCTTGGCTGCTCTAGCCTCTCTGAGCTCCATCTTAATCCCAAACCTTCCTCTAAGCAGCTTGCCGCTTCCGTCAGGAGCACATACATGATGTAGAAAACAAGTTCTCCTTCCACCAATATAAAAGAAAGGTTGTGAAGATTAGAAAAGATTAGAGAGTAATTACTCTAACACATTCAGGGACAAAACGAGGGAGGGAGGGAGGGAGGGAGGGAGGGAGGGAGAGAGAGAGAGAGAGAGAGAGAGAGAGAGAGAGAGAGAGAGAGAGAGAGAGAGAGAGAGAGAGAGAGAGAGAGAGAATGCTGCTTTTGGTGGCCCACAGTATGGATGTTGGAATGAGGCCCGCTTCAGAGTCAAGTAGTTCACATCTGCTGATAAAACCGCGGCCGCTCCAGTCGGTGGAGCCTTTTATCACAGGGGAATAAACTATCCCTGCCGCCGCCTTCATTTGCTCATTAAAGCGAATGTTTTCTGTCTCTGTAAGAGCTGTTTGAGGACGCTGATGTTGGTGGCTGGGGGGGAGAGGCTTGAGTGTGAAGAATGTGATGGGCCCGTCAGGCTGGTTAGGGGTTCTGGCCCTGGGCTCGTCACAGCTGCTGCGTTTCCCTTACGAAGCTTTTATCGGGTCACGTCCGGCACGTGGCAGTCCGGTGGGCGTGCGACCCGGTCCGGTGTACGTGCGACCTGGGCATGCGCACGGGGTACGGCAGCAGGATGGTGTTAATTTGAGCAGTGGTGCGTGAATGCATTATGCAGCTCTGCCTCTGTGTGCACGTGTGTGTGTGTGTGTGTGTGTGTGTGTGTGTGTGTGTGTGTGTGTGTGTGTGTGTGTGTGTGTGTGTGTGTGTGTGTGTGTGTGTGTGTGTATGGAACAGTATGCATGCAGTGTGAACTCCGTAAGCTCATGGCAGCTCTAAATTTGCCCGGTAAATATTTAAAAAGTATTGTTCCGTTTCATTTTCACCTTTTTGTTTTTCCAGTCTAATGATGTGAATGATACGTTGGTGTCTTCATAGAGACACTCTCCGAGACATGTCCCTGTAAACAAGAAGTAAACACACTGTTTTCTCCCAGTTTTTCTTGCTCCATTGTTCTCTCTCTTGCTGTCACTATTCTACGAGACGTCTTCTCCTGCAGGAAGTGTAACCCCCCAATCACACCCCCCCCCCCCCCCCCCCCCCCCATCCAAATCCGCCGATGCTCTAATGGAGTCCTGCTCTCAGGAGAGTGCAAGACGGCGCTGCCAGTAGGCAGACGGAGACGAGCGGGCCGGACCGCGTGGCCTCGGCGCCGTATTAGTGGCGGTTCCCTGAGAGGGACCGCACGGTGCCGTTTGGCGTGCCACTGACGACTCTACCAATATGTTCCCGTCTGCGTTTTATTACAGTCGTACGTTACTGGGGATGCTGGTGCCAGCCGCACATTACCGCTAGCGTGCTAATATCCACTAACTCGTATCGACTCCCTCGTCACTAAAACTGCACTTACTGCTGGTTGTCCAGGAGCAAGATTGGGAGGTTTCGTTCCAACTCTGTGAACGTGTTTGTTTAGACAAACTACTGCGCCTCAGTTTTAACAGGAAAGCAATCCAGTTTTTGTTTGTATTGATATTTAATCAGAGGTGATGGAACGGTTGTGGTCTGAGCACACACACACACACACACACCCCGGCCATTTCCATGATGTGTTCTTCGTACTGTAGACGTGTTCATTTGTGAAACAACTAGAGACCCGTTTACTCGCTGCGCTTGTACGACGGCTGGACCGGGAAAGAGAGGATCTGGGGCTGGACACAGCTGTCCAGCAGGAGTGTGCTGGTTTAACCGGGCCTCCTGTTTGAGCAGCACCCAGGACATTCTGGAATGTGGCACATGCCTGTGTTTAAGAGTAGCTAAAAGCGCTAATGATGGTCAGGTGATGCCTTCATGCCCAACAGACCTGGCGCTACGTGAGTGAGCTGGTGGTCTGGGTTCCTACACCTCTATGCCCATGTGCGGAACGGGCATGACTTGCCCTTTACTAAAAATAAAAGTGACACATCTGATTCATCATCTTGGTGTTTCGGAGGGCACACCGCATGACCTCTGGGTCCAGATCCGTGTCTGTGACCCAGAGGTCGACGCCTCCAGTGGAGTAAGTAGCCTATAGGTGCTAAGAGACCCACCCCCATCCATCAGCTGCTGCTACCACAGCCCCCCCAGCCCACTGTGGTCATGCGTCCACTAGGGCAGATACAGGATACAGTTCACTTCTCTGCACACATGGCTGAGGTCGTGAGAAGAAATGAGTACCAGTACGTCATTTGACTATTGCTGAATATTATGGCAAAAACTGTTACAGTCTGCAAAGTGGGAATGTGCTATACCTATCTATGTGTGTGTGTGTGTATATATATATACACACACACACACAACCTCTTCAGTGCAGAGACAAAATATGAGCAGTCCAGCAGTGTAAATGCTCTGAACAGCTCTAACTGGGAACAGAGTTGTGTGTGAAGCTCTGGTGCATTTGCATTACACTGTGAATAATTAATACATTTTAAATGTCTCATAAGAAGCTTAAATGGCCAGATGTTTCCAGGTGTGTGTGTGTGTGCGCGCGCGCGCGTGCGCGCGTGTGTGTGTGTGTGTCTGTGTGTGCGTCCACCGTAGCGAGATACAGGGCAGGGTGTTTATGGTTTGCTAAATTCCAGCTACCGCGATTGAGCGTGAAGTCAGCCAGCGGGGCGAGTTGAAGCAGGTGGAGCGGGTGGAGCAGGTGGAGGTGGAGCAGGTGTGTAGCATTCCTCCAGCTCAGCAGCACCTGACCAAGGCTTCTGCCTGCAAGGCGTCAGGAATCAGCCAAGCCACAGACTCACAGTGTAGTGAGCACACCACAGCTCGCTGCACTGGCCTCTGGGCTAGACCAAGAAGCAGGAGTCAGCACCTGTGTGTGTGTGTGTGTGTGTGTGTGTGTGTGTGTGTGTGTAGGGTTCTGCTGCATTTATGGGGTCATCACTAATTATCAAGTTCTTTCCAGTGTCATTCATAGTCCGACTCCAGGATTACAGTAGCTGCTTTTCTCACAGGAAAATGTGTTTTCCCATGATTCATTGTTGTATATGTAATGTGTCTTTTACAGTCAACAGTGAAACCACAAGCCCCTTTGCCACCTGTTCACTCACATAATTATTCAGTGTAACGTGTGTTTCCATTCCCTGTTTCTGCATGAGTGATGAAATCAAGTTGCGCGTGCTTGCTGGAGATAAACACGTCTTGTAGAACGTGCCTGGGGAATGTAGTTCTCTAGCATAGGTAGAAACAGGAGCACAGAGCAGAGGCAGTGTGAAGGAAATGGAGAAAAAATGACCAAATTACAGATTATAGATTAAAGGTTTACCCTTGTTTTGCGAACATGTATTCCTGTTAGTTAGCTGTTTGGCTACAATTACAAACAACTGTGTTTGGCTACAATTACTAACACAGTTGTTTGTAATTGTAGTCAAACACAGTTGTTTGTAATTGTAGCCAAACACAGTTGTTTGTAATTGTAGCCAAACACAGCTGCTAGTAATTGTAGCCAAACACAGCTGCTAGTAGCCACACACAGCTGTTAGTAATAGTAGACACACACACACACACACAACTTTTAGTAATAGTAAACACACACACACACAGCTGTTAGTAATAGTAGACACACACACACACAGCTGTTAGTAATAGTAGACACACACACACACACACACACACACAGCTGTTAGTAATAGTAGACAGACACACACACACACAGCTGTTAGTAATAGTAGACACACACACACACACAGCTGTTAGTAATAGTAGACACACACACACACACACAGCTGTTAGTAATAGTAGACACACACACACACACACACACAGAGGCGGACGAAGTACTCAATTTCATTACTTGAGTCAAAGTACAGATACCACTGGTCAAATGCTACTCCGATACAAGTGAAAGTTGCATGTTCAAAATCTTACTTAAGTGAAAGTACTGAAGTACTTGCTTTTAAAAATACTTAAGTATTAAAGTACACCTTCCGTCACATTTGTAAAAAAGTTATAGTTTAAAAGTATTATACATCCTACCGAATCCTCTTTGGGCATAATATTCATACAGTCTTTGATAATAATCCATAAGCAGTGGCGGACGAAGTACTCAATTTCATTACTTGAGTCAAAGTACAGATACCACTGGTCAAATGCTACTCCGATACAAGTGAAAGTTGCATGTTCAAAATCTTACTTAAGTGAAAGTACTGAAGTACTTGTTTTTAAAAATACTTAAGTATTAAAGTACACCTTCCGTCACATTTGTAAAAAAGTTATAGTTTAAAAGTATTATACATCCTACCGAATCCTCTTTGGGCATAATATTCATACAGTCTTTGATAATAATCCATAAGGCATATTCCAATGATGTACATCATTCAGGTAGTGGTAGCAGAAAAGTTTAACCTACACTTTAGTTTAAGGAACAAAAACATTTTCTAAAACCACAATTCACTGATTAGCCTAGCCTAACCTGTTTAAGCAAATTATGTTACCATATTAAAAGTCAATAATAAAATGACGGTTTTCTCTCTTTGCTAGTTAGGTATTCAGTCATCCAATACAACATTATGCTACAGTCAATATAAACAAAGACAAAGTAAAATTAGCAGTGTGGCATCTTGGTAGTCTAACCTTGCTACAACCTTTTGCAGTATGGCTAAAGCCCACCAACTCCATGCCACCCAACATGCTAACAAACTCTTTTCAAACTAGAAATCACAGCCACATTAGAATTATTGACATTAATTCTACACTGACATTACAATGGAAACATAATTTGACAAGATTCGATTAACCCACACGGTTTCCCTTATTGATGTTTCCGTAGTTTGAATTACTTGCCAATATAATGTTAACATTATTTATAGTGATCCTAGCAGACCTAGCAGTGGAGTGAGCAGGCAAAGTCATTTCACTAGCCTTACTGCAAAGCTCCTCTGACTACAGTCACTTAACAAAACATTTAGGCTGCATACCGTAATATACTTCCTCAGGTGGGACGGTGAATTTTGGTATGCAGTGATATAGTTTGTTTTTGGCAAACAAAGCATGCATTTAAAACGATAGGAATGATTCATCCGTTCAGAAAACTGGAACATTTTGTCGAGATACGGCCATAGGTGCAAAAGAGCATGCCAGGGTTTCCAGCTCTCACGCATTGAGCGTGAGACACACGCATTTGACCGTTTTCACACGCTCTCACGCCACAGTTCCGATATCTCACGCCAATAAAAAATCTAGTTTATTTACCTCTGATCTATATCTATCAACCACCGGCGATCGCGATATAATACTTAATTTGTGTCCATTTTTCACTGCCCCGGTAACGTTCGCCACCCCCCCGATCAACAATTTACACTCGCCACCAAGTCCAGGTTCAAATCTCCCTCCAAGCGATCTTGAAAAGTTGGCAACCCTGGCATGCTCCATCACCGCCGTCTCCGCTCATGTTGCTGTTATTTGGGAAAAGAACGACTAGCGACACCGAACTTGATTTTACACCTCACAGACACATCCTTGTTTGCTGATAGGCTGTCACCTGTGAAAATACTATCGGGGGAGGGGAGGAGAGTTGTGTGTGGAAGTAACGAGTAACGAGAGCTGGACAGAAATGTAGTGGAGTGATAAGTACTGTATTTGTTATTCAACTGTAGTGAAGTGAAAGTCATAAGTATTTTTTTAAAAATCAACTTAAGTAAAGTACAAATACTCAAGAACTGTACTTAAGTACAGTACTTAAGTAAATGTACTTCGTTACTGCCCACCTCTGCACACACACAGCTGTTAGTAATAGTAGACACACACACACACAGCTGTTAGTAATAGTAGACACACACACACAGCTGTTAGTAATAGTAGACACACACACACACACACACAGCTGTTAGTAATAGTAGACACACACACACACACACCGCTGTTAGTAATACTAGCTGCTGTTACAGCTGTAATGGGTGTTCTGCACAGACTGTGACAGTCTGGTGAGTCTTTGACCACAATCTGAGTGACTACCCTGAGTCCTCTGAGAATTCTCATGTATTTAAGAGTGTGTGAGTGAGTGAGTGACGCATGTCATTAATTCCAACTAATAGGCTGAGATCTCTTGTGAAGGGGTGTGTAACTGAAGTGTGTGTTCTGTCTGGGGTGTGTAACTAGTGTGAGTTCTGTTGGAGGGGTGTAACTAGTTTGTGTTCTGTCGGGGGTGTGTAACTGTAGTGTGTGTTTTGTCGGGGGTGTGTAACTGTGGTGTGTGTTCTGTCGGGGTGTGTAACTGTGGTGTGTGTTCTGTCGGGGGTGTGTGTGTGTGGTGTCTGGGTTCTGCTGGTCTGCAGTCTGTTGGGAGTGTGTACCCGCTGGACTGGTGTTGTCTGTTGAGAGTGTGTATCTCCAGTGTTGGGCCTTTCAGTCGGAGGTGAAGCTGCTCACTCTGTGTTGGGTGCTGAATGCTCATTGATTGCTGCCTAATCACACAGCAGCCAGAGTCTTGCTAAAAAGCCTCGTCAGTAAGCATGTATGAATAAAGCATGAATCCACTCAGCCTTATCGCCACTCCGCTATTGACCTGCAGGCTGTCCGTAGAGCACCGAGTATTTGTTAAAGGGCTTCTGGGCTTTTTTCTTTTTTAAAAAAAAATACCATTAAAAACATTTTTTCATTCATTCATGCTTTCTGCCTCAATCTCAAAACACTTTTGCATTTCACTTTGATTTGGCTTTGAGCTGCTCTGTAGTCCTGACAGCGTAGACTGTGCCGCAGTAAATTTGGTGCAGTCTGGGAATTTCTTCTGGACAGTAGGGTAGATGCCCGCGAAGCCGATCCCAGCCTCGGAGTGTCTTCGTTGGAGACGCTGCCCAGAGACCCGCTCTCAGCCCTCGGCGTGCGCTGCAGGTGCCGTCTTTCTGATACAGCAGTCGAGTCTCCATGGCACCATTCAGAGTGTTTTTCCTTGGCACGTTTCCAAAGTCAAGCTTCAAACGTGCCTTGTCTCCACAGATAGCTCCCTGTGCACACGCCCACTATGACTAACTGGATTCAGTTGAAATCAAGTGCTTTCTCAGCCTCTATTGAAAGGAAGCATTCATCATCAACAGTGATTTTAGTGTGTGTTTGCTAAACAAGTAGTAGAATAGACATGAGCAGGGTGTGGATGTCTGATACTGTAGGCCTGCGCCCTGTGATTACAGCCTTGTCTGGCTGCTCTGATGCTCACTGGGCTTTGCGGGCTGTCGAGACCCAGTGGCTCCGCCCCTCGGAGCGCTCGGCCTCCTGGGGGTTCTCCTCATCTCTGTAAACAGGGCTCCACGCTCTGCTGTCTCCCACTTGCTCACACTCGCGTATGGTTCCAGCCCCCCCTCCCCGAAACTCTGCACTTGTTCATAAAAGGAGTGTTAAAACATTCTCACCAATGTACATGATTATGCAGCATCACACGTCTTTGTGTGACGTCACTGGCGCTAGCGCCCATAAGATGCTTAAAACACACTCGAGTTTTAATGGCAGAAAGCAGCCAGAGTGCAGTGCACTCTTTCAAAAAGCCATTTGCGCTCCCTAGTTGCCTAATTAACAACTTCACCACTAAAGTGTTTATCAGAGCCTTTGTGTGTACGTGTGTGTGTGTGTGTGTGTGTGTGTGTGTGTGTGTGTGTGTGTGTGTGTGTGTGTGTGTGTGTGTGTGTGTGTGTGTGTGTGTGTGTGTGTGTGTGTGGTGCATTCTGCACAAAACAATGGCTTGCCTTAAAGGAATGCTTGCAACACCGACATCACATGTGACTACAGGTTATGACATTTACTATCTATTGTACGCTCACGTCTGATTTCCCCCTTTTCTTCTTTTGTTAAAGTTGTTCCACATCCTGTTTCATGGATGTGGCATGTGCCTCTTTGGTCAGCATGGCCAAGAAAAGAGAAACGGACTGTAAAAACATTCTGACTGTTAATATTTTATAATAAACCAAAACAATACTGATCACTGCAATATTGCCACATACTGGGATTGTGATGTGGTTAGCAATTAAAAATATATAAGCCCTGAAGAAGATATGAAGATCGCCCTGTGATATCTTTGCCGATATTATTCATGCATGTTGAATAATGTGAATGATGCAGTTCATCAGAATGTAGAGAGAACACTCATCCGCACTGTCAAAGTGCTCAGGATGCTCACAGCGCATAAAGGGAAATGCTGTGATTCATTCGAGAGCGCATTTGCATATTGCAGCCTCTATGATATTTTTTGTTTTATCATGGAGGGGCTTTTTTTTAATGTTGTTGTTAACAAAAGATGTCTTCTGCGGTTGTATTTTTGTCTTTGATACTTTGATACAATTTTTCCAAGTGCTGATTATCTTTTTTCCCTTTTCCTGTCTTCCAGACTCTCATCCTGGCTGGACACACCTTCCATGTTTTTCACTGAGCCCCTTTTGAAGAAGAGATGGACCAGTGCAGATCTGCCTTGAGCAGATGAGTCTACCTCCACGTGCGACCATCGGCCCGCCCTGCTTTCTCTTCCACCTTCCAGCCGTTTTTCCCCTTGTCCCCATACATAGACTCCTCGATTTGCAGCTTTACTGATAGGTGGACAAATGACTGTGAATGTTAGATTTGACTACTGAGGGGATTTAGTGCACTGCCCCACCCCCACCACATAATTCAACAAGCTTTGGGTGAGTCTTGAATGCGTTTGGATGGGATAGCAGCCCAGCAGCTTTCAATCTAGAGCTTCTGGGAATGGCAAGATGAGCGCCTTCAAGCGATAATGATGGCAAAAAAACAAGATGCCCGGGCACCGACCTACAACCTGGTGGTGGTAGGTTTGTCCGGGACTGAGAAAGAGAAAGGACAGTGTGGGGTTGGGAAGTCCTGCCTCTGCAATCGCTTCGTCCGTCCCCGGGCCGATGACTTTTACTTGGACCACACCTCTGTTCTGAGCACTAGTGACTTCGGTGGCCGAGTGGTGAACAATGACCACTTTCTTTTCTGGGGTGAAGCAAGCAGGGCTTTGGAGGAGGGGCCAGAGTGTCGAATGCATGTGGTGGAACAGACGGAGTTCATTGATGACCAAACTTTCCAGCCACATCGAAGTACTGCTCTACAGCCCTATATCAAGAGGGCAGCATCCACCAAACTGGCCTCTGCTGAAAAGCTGATGTATTTCTGCACTGATCAGCTGGGTCTTGAACAGGACTTTGAACAGAAACAAATGCCTGAAGGGAAGCTTCTCGTTGAGGGGTTCCTTCTGTGTGTGGACGTAAGCAGGGGTATGAACCGTAATTTTGATGACCAGATGAAGTTTGTCTCCAACTTGTATAACCAGTTAGCTAAGACGAAGAAACCAGTTGTACTGGTCTTGACCAAGTGTGATGAGGGAGTTGAGCGGTACATCAAGGATTCCCACACTTTTGCCTTGGCCAAGAAAAATTTGCAGGTAGTTGAGACCTCAGCACGGTCTAATGTCAATGTGGATCTTGCCTTTCTTACTCTGGTGCAACTGATAGACAAAAGTCGAGGTAAACCCAAAATCATTCCTTATTTTGAGGCCCTCAAACAGCAGAGCCAGCAGATCGCATCTGCTAAAGACCGTTATGAGTGGCTGGTCAGTTGCATTGTCAAGAACCACAATGAGACATGGCCAAATGTCAACCGCAGAATGCAGACTTCACCTGAATACAAAGAGTATGTCTTCCTTGAGGGTACTTCCAAAGCCAAGAAGCTGTTTCAGCAGCACGTGCACAGACTCAAACAGGAACACATAGAAAGAAGACGTAAGATCTATCTTAGCACACTTCCACAGGCTTTGTGCACTTTGCTACCAGACTTAGATGAGATTGACCACTTAAGCTGGTCAGGGGTGCAGAAGGTTATTGAAACAAAGAGGGAGTTTTCTCATTGGTTCGTCGTATTAGATGACACACCGTGGGAAACTACTACACACATCGATAACATGGAAGATAACCGAATCCCCCAGGATCTTTTAGAAACACCAGCAGCAGAAGTCATCTACGAGGGCCATTTGGAGCACCTGCGTAGTGAGCGAAAACGGGCAGAGATGCGTCGGGACTTTAAGGAGAAACTGGTCACGTCGCCATTTATTACCCCCGGCAAACCCTGGGAGGAAGCTCGCAGCTTCATCATGAATGAGGAGTTCTACCAGTGGCTGGAGGAGTTGGAGTATCTCGATATGTACAACAAGCATCAGAAGGAGATTATTGACCAAGCCAAAGAGGACTTCCAGGAGCTTTTGCTTGAGTACTCTGAGCTGTTCTACGAGCTTGAAGTAGATGCTAAACCCAGTAAGGAGAAAATGGGTGCTATCCAAGAGGTTCTTGGAGAGGAACAGAGGTTTAAGGCCCTCCACAAGCTTCAAGCAGAGCGTGATGCTTTGGTGCTCAAGCATATCCATTTTGTGTACCACCCAACTAAGGACACCTGCCCTAACAGTCCTCATTGTGTGGACAGTAAGATCGAGCAGATACTAGCCACTCGATTTCCTACCCGGTATTCATCTGATGCTACCATAAAGTCTCATTATGGTGAGGGAAAGGTAGATAGGATTAATCTTGTAATACTAGGCAAAGATGGACTAGCAAGGGAGTTGGCCAATGAGATCAGAGCAATGTGCACATGTGATGACCGGTACGTGCTGGATGGAAAGATGTATGAGCTTGCCTTGCGGCCAATTGAAGGCAATGTACGTTTACCAGTTAACTCCTTTCACACCCCCACCTTTACCCCACACGGATGCCTCTGCCTCTACAACTCGAAAGAATCTTTGTCCTATGTTGTTGAAAGCATTGAGAAACTTCGGGAGTCAACCCTTGGTCGAAGGGACAACAGCTTAGCTCAGCTCCCTCTTTCTCTGCTCTTGGTCACCAAACGTGGAGTTGGATCCGTTGGGGATATAGGAGGGGAAACTGCTCAGAGTTTGATAATCCAGGGGCAGCAGGTAGCTAGCAAACTGCAGTGCAGTTACTTGGACCCTGCCTCACCCGGTGTGGGATATGGGCGTAATGTGAATGAAAAGCAGATCAACCAAGTCCTCAGAAGCCTCCTGGAGTTACAAAGACCCTCTGGTAGTCTCGGAAGTAGCTCCCCTCCTTTGCACACCCCACCAGGACGTTTCAGAGACTCTCACGCTCAACAGACTTCAGAGGCAGATTTACATATAGTAATGTGCCTCATGTGTGGGGACACTTATGATGTAGACCAACTTTTATCACCATTCCTACTTCCACAACATTGTAAGCCTTCCACTCAACTGTCCAGTGGCACATCGGTGTTGTTAGACCTTACAATTGGCTGCCAAAGGCAGAGCATCGACCTAGCCGTCATGTCGTACCATTCGACTTTCTCCTTGCGCAAGAGCCGATTGGTGCATGGATACATCACGGTGTATTCTGCTAAACGCAAGGCTTCCATGGAGACCCTTTGCGCCTTCTTGTGTGAGGTGCAGGACATTATTCCTGTGCAGATGTTGGCAGTCGGGGAGAGTCCAGCTGAGCTGGCAGAACTGGAGGTAGCCAGAGAACAGCTGGTCCAGGGAGAGGAGCTGGCTCATGAAATCGATGGGCGTTTCAGCTCTATTGTGTGCGGATCTGGTGGTGTTGTGGGTGGTTTGCATCGGATAGACCTCTTCCTGCCTTTCCTAAAGGAAGTCGCTGAAAAAAGGACTATTGTGGAGGCCTCGCATATGTATGACAACGTGGCTGAAGCCTGCAGTACTAATGAGAGTGTTCATTCACCACGATGCGCTTCACCCAGTACCATCCTGCTGGACTCGGAGGATGATGTCGAGCCTTCTCCACCTTATCCAACCCTTAGGGATGATGGTAACCTGACGCATGGTGGGAGCTTCAAACTTCCTGATCTGGAGGGCAGTGATGCCTTCAATGTTCTCTCTGAGATCAGCACTTTTGAAAGCAAACTTAACAACAAAGTCCCACCACAGGTGCGGCCCAAGCCAGCGTTTGACGTGCGCAAAGTTAGCTTTGGATCCTACGTGGACCCAGGGGGTAACAGACGTTCTTTACCTTCAGTCACATGGGCACCAGGAAATGACGGTGGTTATGATCCCTCTGACTATGCTGAGCCAATGGATGCCGTAGCCAAGCCTCGGGCCTCAGAGGAAGAAATCATATACTCTGTACCGCACGACAGCACACAGGGAAAAATCATCACCATCCGAAATGCAAACAAGAGTCATTCTAATGGCGGGGGCAACGGCTCCGACAGTGAAGCTGACAGCAGTTCGCTGGAGCGCAGACGCAAGCTCTCAGCCCTTGGGGTTAAGCCACGGCTGTATCGCGATCGCTCTAAACGCCTGGGCAAGTTCAGCACCTTCCGTACAAGCTTCATTGGCAGCGACGATGAGCTAGGAGGTCCACCCAAGACCAAAGAGGACGACTCAGGGGGACCAAAAGGGGACAATTCTCTGAATGAGGAAGGCGAAGACCCTAAGAGAAGAAACATCCTGAGGAGTCTTCGTAGAACTACCAAAGTAAGTTTCAACCTGCATGTGTGTGTAAGCAGTAACACTTAACATTATGAGTTCAGATGATTTGATTGTAACTTTTCATTCTTTAGTGTTGTCTTTCACCAGAAGGGTGCTTTGAAGTGTCCTGGTGTGCTTTGATTTTGGCAAATTTAATGTCTTGTCAGCAGACGTGTGTAATATTTCACATGTGCTGTTACGCTTAAGCTTACTGTTAGGAGAAGCACTGAAGTGCAAATGCAATGTCCTCACGTCTAATGGTCTAATGCAGTGCACTTGAATCAGAAAACTTTCAGCTGAATGTCTCCAGTCACTGCTCCAGTACTGATACAGATTGTGTGGGTAGCCAGGATTTGGGGAGTTGGCATCAGTGTGCTTATTTGATTGTAGAGTGTGGTTTCCCCCCTCTAAGTGATACTCTTCATCAGCGTTACCAGGGGTAGTGGATGTCCACAGACCCTTAGCAGTTTCTCCATGCAATCTTTGTCCTTTGTGAGGGTTCTGCACATGAGGGTTCTGCATATGCACTGATGTAGGACGACGTCTCCTGTAAGCCATGCCACTAAAGCTCCTTCATTGTCCTCCACACTGACTCCCTTTAGAAAGCCTGTCATATTCCATACTAGTCCTATCATCTTTAACGATGTGTCCTCTGAGGTGCTCTAAAAACAATATAGTCATAATAATAAAGGGGACAGATAAAAAAGTATGATCTTACATTTACTACTACAGAATTACTCAGCAAGAAACCAAGACCGTGGGGGGTGTTATATGTGTTGACAGGTCAAACCTACACCGGTATGGGTTAGAACAGTTCCTGCTCTCCTGAAGGGGTTATTTTATTAGAGGTTAAATGCATTTTCTGTAAATCACCTTGACTTAACCATTCTATTAACCCATGTGCCTTCATTAAAGGTAATAAATGTGTAAAGTTTATTATATAAGACTAGCTTTATGTCATTGAAGATGAATCCGATTACATTTTATCAGCCAACAGTAGGTTTTAAGGCGAAGCTCTCGATTTACCGGTCGATTTACGTTCCTACTCTCACCTATGGTCATGAGCTTTGGGTAATGACCGAAAGAATGAGATCGCGGATACAAGCGGCCGAAATGAGTTTCCTCCGCAGAGTGGCTGGGCGCACCCTTAGAGATAGGGTGAGAAGCGCGGTCACTCGGGAGGAGCTCGGAGTAGAACCGCTGCTCCTCCACATCGAGAGGAGTCAGTTGAGGTGGCTTGGGCACCTGTTTCGGATGCCCCCTGGGCGCCTTCCTAGGGAGGTGTTCCAGGCACGTCCCCCGGGGAGGAGGCCCCGAGGAAGACCCAGGACACGTTGGCGAGACTATGTCTCTCGACTGGCCTGGGAACGTCTCGGTGTTCCACCCGAGGAGCTGGCTGAGGTGTCTGGGGAGAGGGAGGTTTGGGTTTCCCTGCTCAGACTGCTACCTCCGCGACCCGGCTCCGTATAAGCGGTAGATAATGGATGGATGGATGGAGTAGGTTTTAATGGCATGATGTAGTTTGATGGGCATCAGTGTCAATGATGAGACTTTAACGTTATTCTAAATCTACACAAGGACAACACAATTGAACAGACTATAAAATAACTAATTAGTAGTGAATTTGTGTCTAAAATGGTCTGATTTTATTCATACTGATTAAAAAGTAGGATTACTGATTAGCTCCTTTCTGCTAATTAATTACTCTGACACATTAACATTTATCACTGTACTTACTAAAACGGTTTCATTTATTCAAGTACCCAAGTCACAAAGCCCTGAATCAGAGTGTTTAGAAACAGACTGCTATTGTGTTTCGGGCCAACGCCTTAAGAAAAAGAAAAAAAAAAAGAAGATGAAAAGATAATTGTGTGTGTTGTGGTTTTGACTACTGTGTATCCAGTGCTCTATAGCTTTAGCATTTATTGGTGCTTTTCCAACTGACAGATCACCACGACAAGCATAAAGCAACGGAATAATGAAATGAAAGTTTGACACATGCGTCGCAGTGCGACACATGTGCGCACGCACACACACACACACACGCACACACACACACACACACACACACACACACACAGTTTGAATGATCATCTAAAGGATGCCACAGTATGAATGTGGCTTTTTCTGTTTCAGTACAGATTTATTTATTTACTTGTGTTTAAATGTTTAAAGTGATTTATAAAACTGGAAGAGGGAACGTAATTTACAGATTTGACAAATTTGATTTTCCTCCCTTTAATGAGCTCAGCTGCCTGCGTGAATTATGGAAAAGTGTAAATGTCGAGAGGAAAATTTTATTTGGTTTTGAAGTATAAGTTCATAAACATGTTCTCCTGCTGCTGTGAAGAGCTAATAGATGCCTCTGAATACACCCAGTTACTTAGCGTCTGCTATTAATCTTGAATTTGGAAATATCGCAGGAATATTTACAGCCAACTTAATCAAAGCTCTCCAACTGTTCTGATTTGGGCTGTCTCAGTCTGGCGTCCTAAGGTGAGCGCTGAGCACTGTCCATCCTCAGACACTCCGAGGCCTTGGTTTCAAATGAGTGATCTTCTCTGCATTTAGGCTGGTTGTAAGATATTTAGAGCCTTTTGCACTCCAACTCTTCCTTTCTGTTGTATTTGCATTTTCTCCCTCTCTTTTTTTTTCCTCCTCTCTCTCTCTCCCCCTCTCTTTACCTCTCCCTCTCTCTCCCCCACTTTAGCTCTGACTCTCTCTCTTTTGCCTTCTCTCCTTACCTCTCTCTCTCATTTGTCTCTCACACATTGTCTCTCCCTCTCTCTCTCTCTCTCTCTCTCTCTCTCTCTCTCTCTCTCTCTCTCTGCTCTTAACATTCATCACTGCTGTGCTTTATCCTGGATTAAAGCAAAGCCTTGACCCGTGTTCTAATCACACACCATGTACTGCTGCCTGATACGTTGGTCCCCCACTTATCTTAAATATGTTTAAGGTCCAGTTGTAGGTGTCTGAATGAGGGACACACTTTTGGACAGGAACCATTCTACATGCCTCCCAGTGTCCAGCTTGCACCCTCAGCCCCGCCCACCCACCCACCACTGCTCTCTGCCCCGCCCAGCCCCGCCCACCACTGATCTCTGCCCCGCCCAGCCTCTTAGCCTGTTATTTGTCCCACCGTTCAGTGGCACTATGGTTGTCTGCATCTGCTGTGGCAGACGCCACACGCGTGTTTGCGTCTATAGACCCAGAGCTGCAGAGAGAGATTGTTGCTGTTTAATGGTTCTGAACAGGCTGGTTATTGCAGTTATGTGTTCGGTCTGTCCTATCAAAGCAAACCGCAGTACAAGCAGGTAGCCGCTGCAGGGTAGTGTCCCGTGGTCTGACCTGCCCCTATCAGACCTGCCCCCGTCTTCATTACTGTAGTGGAGTGGTAATGTCGCCTTAAGTCACCTCTGTTTCACCAATTCCCTACGGAGACACGTCCATAAAGAACCCTAGTGGTCCAATAGCCACAAGGGACTGTACTGACTTAAGCTATTCAGCAGAGCCCAGACAGCTGTTGAGATCTGCACCAGCTTTTCCTGTCACCTCACACACACACACACACACACACTCTCTCTCTCTCTCTCTCTCTCTCTCTCTCTCTCTCTCTCTCTCTCTCTCTCTCTCTCTCTCTCTCTCTCTCTCTCTCTCTCTCGCTCTCCCAGCATGGAGAATTAGAGAGAGAGAGAGAGAGAGAGAGAGAGAGAGAGAGAGAGAGAGAGAGAGAGAGCGCGCGTGTGTGTGTCTGTGTCTGTGTCTGTGTGTGTGTACTCGTATCACATGACCCATTGACTGTTTGACCTCCCCTGGTCCATAAACACATTATTTTTACATAAAGATGCACAGAGAGCTCTGAGTGCAGTGTAATTGGAGAGGGGGGGTGTGTGTGGGGGGGGTGGGGTGCTATCTCTCCACATCTCCTGAACAGAGACTGTGGGATCTGACCACAGGAGGGCCACACAAGGGATGCTATATACACAGATCAACATTCACATGCAGTTAGTGTGTGTGGAACTGCAGGAGAGATGGATGAATAAGGCAGTGGTTTGATGTCACTCCTGACTGCCAGCTCAGTGCAGCAGAGAGTAGCACTCTGTCTCTCTCCCTCTCTCTCTCTGTCTCTCTTTCGCTCTCTCTATCTCTCTCTCACTCTCACAGTGCTGCAGAGATGTCGGTTGGCCAGCCAGCCATGACGCTACACTGCAGAGCTCCTGTGTGTTTGGGGAAGGGGGGGGTAGTAGGACTGGGTTGCTTGTGCATTGCTCTGCGCAACTTTCACGAAATGCCAACATACTACAGCCTGCATACTACAGCCTGCATACTACAGTGAGCGTACTACAGTGGTTAGACCAAAACGGGTCACATCAGATCCAGCAGATCACTGCCCTGGCACTGTCCCCACCCGCAAGGGATCTCGGACACACCTAGTAATAGACGGCTGTGCCAGTGTTGTCCACTCCCCCCCGAGGAGTAGCAGGCCGTGTTAATTTTGTTCATTCGTGAGTTATCGTTGGGATTTGCAGGGTTTTGTTGTTTTACGCTGTTGTGTACATGGCTGTCAGCTGTTCACTGTCCCCTCCCTGCCTTGCAGAAAACTAGAAAGCCTCGGCAGTCCGTCTCCAAGCCGCTGGAGAGCAGCTACTTTGGCGTCCCGCTGGCCAACGTGGTGACGGCCGAACGGCCCATCCCCCTCTTCATCGAGAAGTGCATCCGTTACATCGAAGCCACGGGTGAGTAGAGGAACATCGGGGCGGTAGAAGGGTAGTAGAGGGGTGAAGGGGCAGCAGAGGGGTAGTAGAGGGGTGAAGGGGCAGCAGAGGGGTGGTAGAGGGGTGAAGGGGCAGCAGAGGGGTGGTAGAGGGGTGAAGGGGCAGCATAGGGGTGGTAGAGGGGTGAAGGGGCAGCAGAGGGGTGGTAGAGGGGTGAAGGGGCAGCAGAGGGGTGGTAGAGGGGTGAAGGGGCAGCAGAGGGGTGGTAGAGGGGTGAAGGGGCAGCAGAGGGGTAGTAGAGGGGTTAAGGGGCAGCAGTGGGGTGGTAGAGGGGTGAAGGGGCAGCAGAGGGGTGGTAGAGGGGTGAAGGGGCAGCAGGGGGGTGGTAGAGGGGTGAAGGGGCAGCATAGGGGTGGTAGAGGGGTGAAGGGGCAGCAGAGGGGTGGTAGAGGGGTGAAGGGGCAGCAGAGGGGTGGTAGAGGGGTGAAGGGGCAGCAGAGGGGTGGTAGAGGGGTGAAGGGGCAGCAGAGGGGTGGTAGAGGGGTTAAGGGGCAGCAGTGGGGTGGTAGAGGGGTGAAGGGGCAGCAGAGGGGTGGTAGAGGGGTGAAGGGGCAGCATAGGGGTGGTAGAGGGGTGAAGGGGCAGCAGAGGGGTGGTAGAGGGGTGAAGGGGCAGCAGAGGGGTGGTAGAGGGGTGAAGGGGCAGCAGAGGGGTGGTAGAGGGGTGAAGGGGCAGCAGAGGGGTGGTAGAGGGG
>NC_135226.1:4974573-4982073 GCF_052324685.1 Brachyhypopomus gauderio
CTCTCTCTCTCTCTCTCTCTCTCTCTCTCAATGACTCACCCTCTTCTATGCAGGATTTAAAGTGAATGCAGAACAGAGTGATTCTGTGATTACAACTATAAGGCATAAAGAGGGTGATCAGCTCTCTGTCGTCTGACACGCCCTTCCCGCGGGCCCCGTACACGGCCCACTTAAGCAGTGATTTCAGCAGAACCGGGGCTGAATTAGTGGCGCTCAGACGCAGATGAAGGTGCTCGTGATGGCTGTGGGGTATTCCAGCTGGATGCAGTAACAGCTAGTCGAAGATTTTTCTTTCCCCTGCAGGTGGCGCTGGAGAGTCCAGGTTTCTCGCCGTTCTTGAGATGCAGCTGAATCGGTTGGTCCTTTCTCTCTAATCTCGCTCTCTCTTTGCGTGTCCAGATCCCAGCCTGGACCTGGTGGAGAAGGACATCTCAGTGAACACGGTGGCTGGAGCTATGAAGAGTTTCTTCTCGGAGCTTCCTGAACCTCTAGTTCCCTACGGCATGCAGACGGAGCTGGTCGAAGCCTTCAGTAAGTCCCACAGCAGAGGCGGGGCCTGCCCTCGCGCGAGCCAATCAGGAAACATTCTCTGCAGTTCACATGTAGCCCGGGTGTTTGCCTTGAATGGAGGTGAACTGTGTCACCCTGCCTTTGGGTAAAGGAGTGGAACAGGTTTGGTGTGGAGAGGCGTGTCGGCAGTGGAGTTCTGCCTCGCGTTTCGACTCCTTGCGAATACAAACGGACAGACAGCAGGTGACCGTCTACAAAGCCCCTCCCTGCGGGGGGATGGGCAGGAGCCCAGCAGCGCTGCTATTGGTGCAGAGCGCTAGTGGGTGTGTGTTCCGTGGGACTTCAGAAGCGTGTGACGTATTGAAAGTATCTGAGATGAGCTGGCTTGGTCTCTGGGCAGCAGGGGTTGAGCTGAGGGCCGTCACGAACACTGACGTCAGCTGCTCACGTGCTGTGTGTTTGGAGAAGAACTTCTGCTCAACAGACTTTATGATCTTGGTGATACTACGTTGTATTGTGCATGAGGTGTCTGTGTGTTGCGTTTGTAAGGCTCAAGAGGAGTGTGTGTTGTAGTGGTCACGTGTGCTGATACAGGGTCACGTGTGCTGATACATTGCTGCTGTGTTAGAAAGATGATGTAAGCCATTCTGACTCACTGTAGCCACAGTACCCAGGGGATGTGTGTGTGTGTGTGTGTGTGTGTGTGTGTGTGTGTGTGTGTGTGTGTGTGTGTGTGTGTGCACGCTCATGCACCAATGTGTATTTGCACATGTTTGGGCTATTTTGCCTCATCCAGCAAACATCCCCCATCGTCCCTAGCGACAGGGACAGGAAGTGCAGCTGTGTGTGTGTGTGTGTGTGTGTGTGTGTGTGTGTGTGTGTGTCGGCCCTATGACTGCAGAGGTCAATGATGGTGAACAGTGCCTCCACACCATGAAGGTGTGTGTGTGTGTGTGTGTGTGTGTGTGTGTGTGTGTGTGTGTGTGTGTGTGTGTGTGTGTGTGTGTGTGTCTCACTCGTGTCCTCTCTCCTGCAGAGATCAATGATCGTGAACAGCGTCTCAACACCATGAAGGACGTGGTACGCAGGTTCCCTAGAGAGAACTATGACGTCTTCAAATACGTCATCAGCCACCTGAACAAGTGAGTACTGGACCTGTCACGCATGACACACACACACACACACACACACACACACAAACACACCCACGCATGCAAGTTCTTCTCCAGAAGAGATTATGTATGTGTATTAATTCAGCAGTATTGTTGTGTGTGTATGTGGGGAGGGGTGAGACTGTGTTAACTGATTTAACAATGTCCGTCTCCTTCTCTCTCTGTCTGTCTCTCAGAGTAAGTCAGAGCAGTCGTGTGAACCTGATGACCAGTGACAACCTGTCCATCTGCTTCTGGCCCACCCTCATGCGGCCCGACTTCACCACCATGGACGCCCTGACCGCCACACGCACCTACCAGACAATCATCGAGATCTTCATCCACCAGTGTCCGTTCTTCTTCTACGGTCAGACGCTGGCGGACAACTCCAGCGGCCTGCCCGGCCTTCCGGGGTCCCCCACCGCCACCCTTTCCTCCGCCTCTTCTACGAGTGGCTCCGCCTATTCGTCCTGCTATGCCCCGCCCCAGCACGTGGCCGCGCCCTTCGGCCCCGCCCAGCAGTCACCGCCCCGTTCCCCACCCCCCACCCCGCAGTCTCCCCTCCAGAGTCTCCTCCCGACGGTGCACGCCCACCACACCCCCATGGAGCCACACACACTGCACTCGCACCACACCCCCACACAACAACACACGCTGTGATCCGCAGGGAGGGAGGGGGGGGGGGGGAGAGAGAGAGAGAGAGTGGGGAGAGAGAGAGAGAGTGGGGAGAGAAAAGGAGTGAAGGGGAGAGAGGGATTGAGAGAGAAAGAGACTCGGAGGGACACCCATAGAGAGAGAGAGAGAGAGAGAATAATACAGATAGCATTTAGAGATTAAATGAATGAGGAGAGAAACAGACACAGAGATTTTTTTGGGATGGTGGGACATTAATGAGATTGAGGAAACGTGTCAGAAATGCAGTGGCAGTAGACACTGGGGAGAGAGAGAGTGAGACGGGGGTAACAGGGTAGACGGGGCAGGTTTGTGTGAGGGTGTTATGGGGCAGTGGGTGTAGGGTAACACACTGCGTCTCTCTCTGCCCCCCTGCCCCTCTGGTCTCTGCGGTATGGCTCAGACACACTACCCCTTTCTCTGCTGCACACACGTGTCCAGGAAGCCGCATGCAGAACTCACTCTCTCTGGGGTCAGCGTGGGGTCAGCGTGGGGGTGTGGCTAAACCCCCTCAGCACAGCCATCTTGGACTTACCCTTGGGGGGTTTCTGAAAGAAAAGACTTGATCAGGGTGGGGTTTGAGGACCAAACTCTGACCTTAACACACCCCGGAGTGGATGATGGCTCTGCCTAACCCCTGTACACTTCTGTCACCACGAATGAGAACGAGTTTCAGTGTGACAAGAAGCCATCCTTAGCGCATTCTTGAGATTTTTCACCATTATTGTTATCGCATAGAAAGACAAAAAAAAAAGACGCTTGTTCAAGGCCTTGATGTGGCGACCCGACCACATTCCTGCCCTCCCCCCTGTCTGTTTTAACCATTTAAAACAGAACAGAAGAAAACAGCCCGAGTAACTTGATGAACTGGATCTGGTTTCGTTGGGAGTGGACTACAGTGAACTTTGGTACTTTTTATTTTTCTCCTACAGCATCTTGGGATTTGTAGTCCACGTCTCTCCTCGTCTCTCTCTGCCCTCGTCACAATGAGCCAGTACCTCCAGAACATTCTAGAAGGCGTTCTTTTCTGGAGGAGAATCTCCTGAAAGGCCCCCTCCTTTCTTCTTCTCCTGACTGGTTTGTGTATGTGTGTGTGTCTGTATAAGAGGGGAGCCATGTTGTTTCGTTTTTCAGGGTGAGGTCATCATCCTCGCAGTTCCAGACTCCATGGCCAGGTTTGCTCACTTCCTGTCCCGTGGGGGCGTGAGCGGAGATGACTGGCGCGGGCTCGGACCAATGAATGTGCTGAGAGCAGGGTACTGCTCTAATGAGTGTGATTGACTGTTGGTTAATATTCAGTTGTGCTCCACTTTATAATGGATCTCAGTGAGATTTCCCCTAAGAGCAGAGACGCAGAACAAAGATGCACTAATTAGCTTCTGGTCTGAGGTCTCTAGTAAATGGGAACCTTAATGTGTGTGTGCGTGTGTGTGTGCTTTCTTGTGTTCATGTACGCGTGTGTCTGCTGGAATGTACACTTTACACCTGTGAAATGTCACATGAAATATTTGTTAACTCTGTACGTGAGTCCAACTGAAAAGCTCAAGAGAAACAGATTGCACCAGTCTTTGAAGGTATATGAAAATTCGAGTTCTGTTTTAGCAGCAAAAGAATCACCAGTTTTTAAAGTGTCATGTTATTCAGTCAGAACATAAGCCTGCCCTATGCTACCTAAGATTCTTCTGAAGAAATGTCAGAAATGGTTTGTGTTTGGTACACCCAGGGTGTAGAGAGAGAGAGAGAGAGAGAGAGCAGGAAAGAAAGGAAAAAAAAAGAAATGAATATGCAAGCTTAGATATACCTGTCTTTATGGGCGCTTTCAAACGGGCCTTCAGAATGTTTTTATAGAGCACTCTGCTGCCACCTGCTGTGTAAACACGGTCCTGCAGCTCAAAAGTACGTCCTCGGTTTTCCGATCCACCTTAACACACAGTCCATTACAGTCCCCCCGCAGTGAAGTGCAGATTGCACTCTAAATCATGACTTTTATTTGCAATGTATCACATAACAGATATGAGGTGGACGTCAGTACAGTGGACCTGCAGTGGTTTGAGACTCTCTCTCCTCTGACAGCCTCTACCAGGTCTTCAGGTTGTCTGCATTCTCAGGTTGACAGTATCAGAGGAGATGAGGATGTTGTGTCTTTGTGTCCTCATCATTGTTGGCGGCCAGTGACTCCGAGAAAGTGAATCCGAAACTCGTACGTGCCTGAACGTAAATTCTGGAACTGAACAGGGACTTTAGACGTAGGAATCCAGACGGTTTTAGTTTGAGAAGGATGTGTTTCCTGTAGTGTAACTCTGAGCCCTACACCCCCCCACCCACCCCCGTGTCGACCCACGCATGCGCTCCGTCATTCCCTCCTCATGACCTTTCACCCTGGCGACCCCTCGTGTGAAGACACGCCCCCTCCTGGTGCTTTCGATCGCTGGCCTGATTTGCCGCATGAATCACTATGGTGATTGGGCCGAAAATGAAAGATGTGTGACGGAGGATGAAGGGACGGTGTAGCTCCGCCCAGCTCCGCCCACAACACCCTCGTTTTCTTTAGCAACAATGGTGACAAATTAAATTAAACGACAAGCAAGCAAAAACTATATTCAAAATGATTGCCTATTTGTATGTTAGGGGGTCTAACACTTTGCCCTATAGTCAGTGGTGATAGAAAATAATTTTTTTTCCTTTTATTTTAATAATTAAAAAAACAGATGTTTTCTAACACTTTTGTGAAGGATGTTAAGGTCCTCTGACGTGTTGCATGGCTGAAGCCGTGTTCAGGAGTCTGGCCTTCCACTCTCCACAGCCAAGAAAACAAACATGAACATACAAACATGACAAAACAATTAAACAAAGTGAAGATGAGAAATGACGAAGAAACTCGTGTCATCGTTTGGTAAGACGTACGTCCTTCTGTCTCAGTGGGAGGCGAGTATGGGCAGTCGGGCCTTACACTACATGTATTATAGTTAATAAATCAATCTTGTAATACGTCTCCCATGACTGGTTTTTTTTATGTGAACGGCTTGAATTAAAACCGGTTGGTTTTTTCTTTAGGAGAGCGTTTCACGGGGAGACAGGGCTATGTCTGCTCTCAGGTGTGACTCTCGGTAGTGTGTGAGTGAGTTTTTATGCTAAACACTTCTGTTTACAGCACTTGGCAGTTGCCCGTGTTCAGGGCAGCTGCGTGTTGATCAGCATGACGGTGTGTGTAGCTCCCTGAGGCTCAAACCCAGACTCCGGTTCGGCTCCCTACCCTGTCTGCGCCGTCAGGTCCAGAGATCTGAACGGAGCCCAGAGCCTCTAGGACCTGCAGTGTGAGACCAGGGGCGTAGTCGGCACTCTGAGTGGATCAAGTAGTGTTGCTATGGCACCGATGTCAGTGCTGATTGGTTTAAAATAGTTTTAAACCAATAATATAGTTTTTTTTGTGGTTGCTCCTTTTTCCCAGCAGGCACCAGACATGACGTTCTTTTGCAGCAGCCATTTTAATGATAAACTCACTGCATTCTCATTCCTCTGCTGCTATGGGAGAAACCTGTATGTTCCTAGGCACTTGTAACGCAAACTAAATATTTAATCACACTGTGTAACAGTTGTATTTATTTTGGTGATATAATGGTATGCAATTCACTTTATAATGAAGGTGTCTGGCCTGACGCAGAAGGGCATATGTGTCTTACACCCCCCCCCCCCCCCCCCCCCCCCCCCCCCGGTCAGAAATAGGAGAGTGGGGAGGGGGGGGTTGATAAATTGCACAATAGGTCAAAGGTCATCAAGGTCAACAAGACATGCTGACTGTATATAAAAATAAACAGAAGCACTTAAATCTGGGCCTGGGGAATATGAGGGGGAAAGAATGAAGGCAACCTGCTGCCTTAAAAAAAATTATTAAATACACACGTATATACATACGGGACAGGAGCACACGAGCCATACAAGTTACGTGGAGTAAAGTCCACGTTTACAGAAGGCGACGGAAGTCCCGGCTCATTCAGTTTTGATATTCTAGCTCTGCGCCCATTATATGATTCATTAATAGATATGTAACATATTTACACACCACACAGCAAATACTACACGCTGCATTACTAAACAGACTGAACGGTCTGGGTGCACTAGCAAAGAGTGGCCACTAAGGGTCGCGCTTGCCTTACTTTCGCCATTATTTATTACATTTTTGTCGTTCGTTGTTTTTTCAGAGTAATTTTTTTAGTTTTCTTGCATCCCCGCGCGTAAGTGTACACATACTTGTGTTTTAAACCGAAACGGTTTGATTCGAAGGTAACTGGATAATCTTAATTTTATTTTGTGCCGTAGTTGTCTACATAAAGCCATAATGTTCGGCGTCTTTTATTTGCGTGTGTATTTTGTCAGTCCTTCGTGTCCGTGGCCCTGTTCTATTTTAAGTCTGACTTGAAAAGTTTTCTTGAAAATGAGCGGAGAAAGTGAATCCACTTGTCCAGCCCGTCTTATGATCAGTCGAGGCACGTAGCGCTCCTCATCCGTGACTCTCCTCGTCTCGCAGCTTCTGCTGAATTCAGATGCGGCCGCCTCGGACTGCGGCGCATGCGCACACGCGAGCGGAGGAAGGCCTGCCTATCAATACGAGCATCGCGGTACGGCCCCGATCAGTCGCATTGATGAATCCGGGGGACCCCATTTGCCCCGAAAGCAGCCATCGATTGTCTAGGCGATCGTGCTCTTTTGATATTGATACCTCGATTGATGGCACAGCCGGCAGTAAAGATGGATTATTGATCGTTTGAAAGATTGTGAAATTGATGAATGTCTTTATAAAGGGGGTTTTTTCTGCTGCAGCCCTAATGCGAGCCTGGACTGTAATTTCACATTTCGACCTAAAGTCTAAGCGGTGACGTGTTTGTCTAGCAATACTGGGCAGTTACGCATGCGCACTAGACCTGTCCAGTGCCAATCAAACTACACTGATATCATTTATTTTGTTCATCATTAGTTTAGAACTATTTTAGATTACTATTATTATGTTATAGGGTGTTTTATGAACTATAACGGAGTAGTTCTTTAACCTAAAACACTTAAACGAGCTTATTTCAAACCAGCTGTGGTTTTTTCTTTGAATCTGCGGACAGAAGACGCAGATCTTCAGGTCGGTGGGTTCTGGCACCTGATTGGCCAAGCACAGATTACT
>NC_135226.1:4987073-4992073 GCF_052324685.1 Brachyhypopomus gauderio
GGCTTGTAAAGAAACTCCTAGATGTCCTAGCTGTCCACCTGTGATCACTTCTGTTGTCTTTGCTTTTCTACAACCTTCATGGACATTTGATAATAAATCTGGCAGTAATGCCTTAAATCATTGTTTATATGGGGGGAAGACCAGTACAGGGTATGTACTTATCATGACATGGGTCGTTAACGCCCCATACCCAGTAAAAATGTCAACGTCCAAGCGTCCGTACGTCCCAATGTCAATGTCCCAACGGTTAAGGACTCCATCTCACACGTCTCCGTTCATCTTTCACCTTGTGTTGTCTTGGTTACTGGTAATATGTCACCCCTCCCTCTTTTCTAAACTTTGTGCGGTTCAAGCATGTCTAGTGTCTCCAGCATGTCCAGTGTGTCCAGCGTCTCCAGTGCTGGATCAGTGTGGAGAAGACTCCACATCTCAGCACTGCTGAACAGGAAGGAAATGTCACAACGCTCATTTATTTACATGTTTGTCAGCCCTTTATTCTCTGTCTTTCTCTCCCTCTTTCTTTCTCTCCCTCTTTCTTTCTCTCCCTCTTTCTTTCTTTCTCTCATCTCCAAGTCTGTCTTTTGCATGTAATTGGTCTCCCTGTGTGACTTATTTATTTACTTTCCTTTACTGTTATTGAACAAGACAGCCTGTTCTGAAAGGCTTGCCTGAGCTTTTGTACAAATTAAATTGTTCATTTGTGTGAACACCATGTTTTATTGTAACATAAAAATAGAGGAACATAATGAAAATTTCACCAGCACTGGCGGAATTAACCGTGGGGCAATTTTCTGCAATTAGCAGTATTTTTGACATGGTGTAATTCCCCCTCTCGAAGCTGAGCAGAATGTGCTGGTGTGGCCTGCGGTCCGGACGGCTGTGTGGGCCTCTCCCCTCTCCAGGCAGGCTGGCCTCATCCGTCTGAGATAGGGACATCAGCTTAATTGCCTTGTATATCCCTGTGCAGTCAAGCATGTCAGTTCGCATTCACCGCATATAACACGCAATCAGAGCAGTTTCCCAGCCAGACGTAATACAACAGGCCATGCTAATGATGTCCTGTGCCCCATTTCACTCAGTATTATAGGTCTGCCACTCCACCTGTAGAGGGAGATGATTATTATGGGCTGTTTGGGGGTAGATTCATAGGCCTTCCTGAAGGTGTGAGTAAATTTGCTGATCAAATTGAATCGTTTGCATGTGTTTGACGGCCACACCGAGGTGACTGTTTTCATCTTATTTTGCCTCTCTTGTTTAAGTTCTGGACACAGCTGGACACTTGTCACAACATAGTGCTTTAATTTTGCTATCTTTTCATTCAGCACAATGTAGGAATTTGGAAACATGGAAAATATGAGCAGAAATGACTTGTTTGCATGAAATGTTAATATTTGAGAAGGACAGCAGTAAAGCGTAGCTGTATTTTATGCTGGGATACAAGCTCACATGCCCGACAGGTGCAGTGCAGAGAGGAGAGAGGTCAGGGTGAGTGTGGACTACGTGTGAGATTACAAGGGCCCTAGCTCAGTGTAAATGTGGACTACATGTATGAGATTACAAGGGCCCTAGCTCAGCGTAAATGTGGACTACATGTATGAGATTACAAGGGCCCTAGCTCTGAGTGTGGACCAAGGTTATAATAGTTTTGGGTTTTTAATTAGTTTCGTTTTTTATTTAATTATGACTTTTTTTCTAATTAAGTTAGTTTTTAGAGCATGAATGCTAGATTTATTAGTTTAGTATTAGTTTTTTTTGTTTTAGTTTAGTTTTCATTAGTTCTAGTATTGGTTTTAGTTTTTTCATATCAGGTGCAGGATTCAAAAAGTTCAAAGTAAATATTGTGCAATACAAAATTATCAAAAGTTACAATTTTTTTAAATGCATTCAATTACTGTTGAACAAACAACTGTCCACAACAAATGTAACATCTCCACAAGATAACAACCTTAAGTGCAAAATTTGTAATACTGCTGCTGAAAATGATCAGACTAAGGACAGACACGAACATAGGAGTGTAGCCCTATTTTGGTTCGTGTGAAAAGCCAAACTTTTTGAAGTGAACACAGTCGTGTTCACATCCAGTCTCAACACATTAACTAGTGCATCCGCCCGCTTGCGGTTTTTCTGCATATTAACTAACCAGCAACTATTTGATGGGGTTTTTCCTCTTGAGAACTACTCCATATATTTTATCACCCGTTTCCACTACAAGACATGTCGTCTTTCTCATAGTCATATTTAAATAATCCCTTACACGATTCGCCGTTTTCTCCCAACTTTTGTCAAGAGACATGGCGAGCTGGACCTGTAAACAAGAGGCGTGACGGACTATGAGGTGTCGTACGGTTCTGTCAGCTATTGTAAAACTTCTAGTGAAAAATATCGATTTCATATCAGTCCACAAGACTTATAAATAAATTGACAAATACGAAAACGAAAGGTATCCTACCTAATTTCAGAACGTTTTAGTTAGTTTTCTAAACATGTAATACAGTTAGTTATCGTTTTTTCTTTAAATTACCGTTATTATTTATTTCAGTTAACGAAAATGTTTTTTCAATATCAGTTTTAGTTTTTCCTTCGTTTTTGGTAACGATTATAACCTTGGTGTGGACTATGTATGTGAGATTACGAGGGCCCTAGCTCAGGGTGAGTGTGGATTACGTGTGTGAAATTTTGAGGGCCCTAACATTAGTGTCTCCAGTCTGATCCATCGTCATGGCACAGCTGTGGTTCAAAGATGATTGTTCATATATGTATGAGTTACCTTTGTCATTCAGGTTAAATCAATCAGCTTGTGTCATTTATCAGTGAAAAGAATTGGACACGACTGTATATGGAAAGTCAAGCCTCCTAGCACCCTCAGTATTCTGTCCTGTTGATTGTAGAGGAGGTTTTGATTTTGAGAGAGAGGGAGGGGGAGAGAGGGAGATAAGGAGAGAGAGAGAAAGAGAGGGAGAGAATGAGGGAGAAGAAGAAAGGGCTTTTTCCTGGAGGCTGACACACAGTACTCATGGTGATTCTCTCTCTCTCTCTCTCTCTCTCTCTCTCTCTCTCTCTCTCTACTCTTTAGTAACTTTAACACTCTTAATGTATCTTTTTCATTCAGTCATTTTAATCATGTGCTGTAGTAGCTGGGGTTTGGTTATCTGTAGAGTAAGAGTGCAGGTGTGATACAGGTTTATGGTCCAGGTTCATATGGGTTTCTTGGTAGCCGTGTGTTTTTAATTGTATTGCTCTGAACTAAAAGGCATTTATCTGCGTCATTCTCTTCCCCTGCAGGGTGAAGATGCAACTTAAGTTAATTCTTCAATTAGCGTGAGCTAGATATTCAAAAGAGATTGGAAAGACTTGACAATCGATGTCCAATTAGCTGGGGTGTTTTGGTAAACGTGTATGGGGGTTGGTTGTAAGGGTCTGAGTGTGTGTGTTTGTGTGTACCTTTGTGTGTGTGATTGTGTGTGTGATTGTATGCGTGTGTGTGTGTGTGTGTGTGATTGGGTGTGCGATGTGTGTGCGTGTGTGTATGTTTGTGTGTGTTTGTGTGTGTGTGTGTGTGTGTGTGCGCGTATATATGAATGTGTGTGTGTGAGTGATTGTGTGTGTACGTGTGTTTGTGTGAGTGTGAGTGTGTGTGTGTATTTGTGTTAGTGTGTGGATGTATGTGTGCGTATTTGTGTTAGTGTGTGGATGTGTGTGTGTGTGTGTGTGTGCGTGTGTGTGTGTGTATGTATGTGTGTTTGTGTATATATACAGTATATATATATATATATATATATATATATATATATATATATATATATATATATATATATATATATATATATATATATATATATATATATAATATATATATATATATATATATGTGTGTGTGTGTGTGTGTGTGTGTGTGTGTGTGTGTGTGTGTGCGCGCGTATATATGAATGTGTGTGTGTGAGTGATTGTGTGTGTACGTGTGTTTGTGTGTGTGTGAGTGTGTGTGTGTATTTGTGTTAGTGTGTGGATGTATGTGTGCGTATTTGTGTTAGTGTGTGGATGTGTGTGTGTGTGTGTGTGTGTGTGTGTGTGTGTGTGTGTGTGTGCGTGCGTATATATGAATGTGTGTGTGTATGTGTGTGTGTGAGTGATTGTGTGCGTGTGTGTTTGTGTGTGTGTGAGTGTGTGTGCGTATTTGTGTTAGCGTGTGAATGGCAATGGATATAAAAAGATTGCGAAGTTGTTAAATATTCCAAGAGACACTATCGGAAGTATCATTCGCAAGTTCAAGTTAAAGGGCACAGTGGAAACGTTACCTGGTCGTGGCAGAAAGAAGATCCTGACCGCGACTGCTGTGCGCTACCTGAAGCATAATGTGGAGAAAAATCCCCGCGTGACTGCTAAGGAACTGAAAAAAGACCTGTCAGATGTGGGCACTGAAGTTTCAGCTCAGACAATAAGGCGCGCACCTGCATTAACGAAGACCTCCATGCCAGAACGCCCAGACGCACCCCCTTGCTGACTCCAAAAAACAAGAAAAGTCGACTGCAGTATGCCAAAAGTCATGTGGACAAGCCACAAAGGTTTTGGGGACAGTGTACTGTGGTCAGATGAAACTAAATTAGAACTGTTGGGACAATGGACCAGCGCTATGTTTGGAGAAGGAAGAACCAGGCTTATGAACAAAAGAACACCTTGCCTACTGTGAAGCATGGCGGGGGGTCAATTATGCTTTGGGGCTGTTTTGCTTCTAATGGTACAGGAAAGCTTCAACGTGTGCAGGGTACCATGAATTCCCTTCAGTACCAGGGGTTCTTGGAGGAAAATGTGATGGAGTCAGTCACAAACCTGCGGCTTGGGAGACGTTGGACCTTCCAACAGGACAATGATCCGAAGCACACATCCAAGTCCACTAGAGCATGGTTGAACATGAAAGGCTGGAACATTCTAGAGTGGCCATCGCAATCACCAGACTTAAATCCAATTGAGAACCTCTGGTGGGACCTAAAGAAGGCAGTTGC
>NC_135226.1:4997866-5022866 GCF_052324685.1 Brachyhypopomus gauderio
GGACAACATATGTAGCCAACACACGAGCTTCATCGTAATGGCAGAATGACCGATAGTTCTACATGTACGTACCATGTACCGGAGGCACCGCCCACCTCATTGGATTGCACATCATTAGTATTCAAAACAGCTCATTAATATTCAGAGCTCGTTAAGGCCTCCTGATGTCATCAGCTCACCTGGGAGGGTATTTGTGAGGGAGCAGATATGGGTCTGTTTGGGGAGCACAGGCAGGGCAGTTGCAGGGGGCAGTAAGGTTTAGGGTGGAGGTGAGAGGGGTGGAGATGGAGATGAAGATGGGGACTGAAAGGCTTTTGGGGCTGAGTAATTAGACCAAGGGGACGTTTGCCAGACAAGCGTCCACACATGGACATATATATACGTGAGCGTGCACACGTACAGAAAGACACACACACACACACACACACACACACACGCACGCTTGGACGTACAAATTCGCACAAGGCTGATAGCTTGATTCACACACTTACAAACACACTCACACACACATGCACACTGACGTATGCACTAAGAGGACAGGGTAAATTAGGGAGGTAATTACTTTTGGTGCTGTCAGAGCCGGTGAGGGGTAAGAGAGGCAGTGCAGGGCAGCAGTGGCTATGTGCTGAATAGAGAATGAGGGGGTGAGAGGGGGATGGGGGTTTAAACGACTGCCAATAAACAGAGGGAGAGTCTGAATTAGTGAAGCCGCCATATTTGGACGGTGACATTCTGGCTGCTTGTGTGCTTGGCTTGTCATCTTATTTTCTCTGGCAATTGCACTTTTCATAGGCCTGGACTGATAAATGTAAAATAAATGTAAAAAAAAGAAAAGAAAAAATGATTGACTAAATGATTGATTTATCTTATTCAAAATCTAAAGTTAAGTATAAATATGCGTGGCACTTCAGAATTGGGTTATTTGTTACTATTCAGTAAATATTTAGTAGTAGTAAAACTCTAGATGAGCTTCGAGTAGCTGTTACAATCTTTATGGGTTTGCTCATTCTACAGTCATTTAAAAATCTTACTCTGAAAAGCTAACAGCTCTTCAGTTACACATGACACCTACACCAACCACGACAGCTACACCAACCACGACAACTACATCAACCACGACAGCTACACCAATCATGACACCTACATCAACACTAACCACAACACCTACACCAACCACGACAGCTACACCAACCACGACGCCTACACCAACCATGACACCTACACCAACCACGACAGCTACACCAACCACGACATCTACACCTACACTAACCACGACAGCTACACCAACCACGACATCTACACCTACACCAACCACGACACCTACACCAACCACGACACCTACACCAACCGTGACACCTACACCAACCACGACAGCTACACCAACCACGACATCTACACCTACACCAACCACGACACCTACACCAACCACGACACCTACATTAACCATGACACCTACACCAACCACGACAGCTACACCAATCACGACACCTACATCAACACTAACCACAACACCTACACCAACCACGACATCTACACCTACACCAACCACGACACCTACATCAACCACGACAGCTACACCAACCACGACACCTATACCAACCACGACACCTACATCAACACTAACCACGACACCTACACCAACCATGACACCTACACCTACACTAACTACGACAGCTACACCAACCACGACACCTAGATCAACACTAACTACGACACCTACACCAACCATGACAGCTACTCCAGCCAAAACACCTACACCTACATCAACACTAACCACGACAGCTACACCTACACCAACCATGACACCTACACCAACCACGACACCTACACCTATACCAACCACGACAGCTACACCAACCATGACACCTACACCAACCATGACACCAACACTATCCACAATACCTACACCAACCACAATACCTACACCAACCACGATAACTACACCAACCACAACACCTACATCTACACCAAGACTAACCACGACACCAACACCAACCATGAAACCTACACCAACCATGACACATACACCTGGTTACAACAACCATGACACATACACCTACAATAACTACAACACCCACACCAACCACAACACTTACACCTACACTAACCACAACATCTACACCAACCACAACACCTACATCTACACCAATACTAACCACAACACCTACACCAATCACGACACCTACACATACACCTACACCAACCATGACACAACTACACCATCCACAACACCTACACCATCCACAACACCTACACCAACAGTACACCCACACCAACCACGACACCTACAAACTACACCAACCATGAAACCTACACCAACCACGACAGCTACAACAACCATGACACCTACAACTACACCATCCACAACACCTACACCAACCATTAAACCTACACCTACACCAATCACGACACCTACACCAACCATGACACAACTACACCATCCACAACACCTACACCAACCATTACACTTACACCAACCACAACACTTACACCAACCACGACATCTACACCAACACCTACATCAACCATGACACCTACACCAACCACCACACCTATACCTACACCAACCATGACACCTACACCTACATCAACCACTACACCTACACCTATGCCAATTACTACTACACCTACCATGACACCTACACATACACCTACACTAATCACAACACCTATACCTACACCTACACATACTCTTATACCAACCATGACACACCAACCACAACACCTATACCTACACCGACACCAACCACTACACTCTCGACAGCTTCAGCTGATATGGTGTTAAAATCATCTGGCTGGGTGGCCAGGTTGTGACACACCAGTGTCAGGAGCCCTGTTTCATAATCACACAGTACCTGCACGTTAATCATAGACAAGCAATAATCATACCCACATGGCATTCTTACCCATGTGGTGTTTATGCCCACATGGTAGTCTTACCTATGCAGTAATAATATGTGAAGACAGCAGACGTCTGAGGACACGTGCAGGACAGGAGGGTGTGGTGGGTGTGGTTCCTCCAATCATGAGCAGTCTCTTCAAGGCTAAGACAACACTTTCCTCCCCAAGATGACTTGATCACTTTCAACCAAAAGAAAAGCAAACAGAAGCAACCTGAAAACAATCTTTCATTTAGATAGGAGTGAGAGGAGGGGTAATTTGAGGGTTAGGGTTAGGGTTAGGTGTGAGGTTTAGGGTTAGATTTAGGGTTAGGTGTGAGGTTTAGGGTTAGATTTAGGGTTAGGTGTGAGGTTTAGGGTTAGAGTTAGGGTTAGGTGAGAGGTTTAGGGTTAGGTGTGCAGTTTAGGGTTAGGGTTACCTGTGAGGATTAGGGTTAGGTGTAAGGGTTAGGGTTAGGTGTGAGGTTTAGGGTTAGAGTTATGGTTAGGTGTGAGGTTTAGGGTTAGGGTCAGGGTTACATGTGAGGTAGGGTGGGGTTAATTTCACATGGCTGAGTTTCTTTTCTAAACCCCCGTCCACATCCTGGTAGAACATTCCACTGAAATGTGAAAATACCTGTATGTCTTCAAATAGCGATGTGTCTTCAAAAACCTGTCTTTAAACACCTGTGTGTCTTCATTATGCCCACTTTATCTCTCACTTACTTCTTTTTTTTTCTTTTTTTTAATCCTGTTGTCCTCTTTGCAACCAAACCCCCCCCCCCCCCCCCCCCCCCATTACCCCCCGTTCTCGGAGTGTCGGAGAGGAGTGTGTCTCTTCTTCACCCATGCTCCTCCCACACGCCTAAGCCCATTTTAGCTGGACATAATCTGAAATGGTACTTAACTGAATTTATGTTGAGCTCAGTGCATTAACTTCCACTGTCTTTTTCCCTTTATATTTCTTGGGGCTTTTTCATGAGTGTGGAGAGAGAAAGAGAGAGAGAGAAAGAAAGATGGACAGAGAGAGAGGGGGGGATGGACAGAGGGAGAGAGAGGGAGATGGACAGAGAGAGAGAAAGAAGAGAAAGAGAGAAAGAAAGAAAATGAGAGACAAAATTTTAAACCCAGACACGGAGTAGACAGTCTATCAGTATTCAGCGCGGAAAGTGAGTGATGGAGAGAGGGGGAGAGAGAGAGAGAGAGAGAGAGAGAGAGGGGAGAGAGAGAGAGGGAGGGACGGAGTGGAGGGGGGTAATGTATCAATATTCTGAGTAGTGTTTGAGGGTGCAGGGTGAACAGGGGAGGGGGGAAACAGAGCAAGCTTTCGCAAAGCTACCCAACGACCCAAGTGGGATTATTTGCTTATAGTGCAAGTGTGTGTGTGTGTGTGTGTGTGTGTGTGTGTGTGTGTGTGTGTGTGTGTGTGTGTGTGTGTGTGTGTCTCCGGAGAACCTCTGATGGGCTGTTTTGTGATGCTCACTTGCATGTGTGACGTCTGAGAGAGATTGTGGAAGGCTGAGGAGAAGGTTTACACTGTGTTTAGATGTGATGGAATCTTCTCTCTCTTAGGTTTACCCCTCCTCTCTCTCTCTCTCTCTCTCTCTCTCTCTCTCTCTTTTACTCTGGGTGCTAATCAGCATTTGAAAGGCTGCTTTGACAGTGAGAACGAAAGTAAAGGGGCAGTGAGGAGGAGGGAGGGTAAAAGAAAGTGAGGGGGGAGACTGAAAGAGAGAGAAGATTGAGTGAGAGTGGAAGAGAGGAGGGGGGGAAGAGAGAGAACTGGTGTGCGTAGCTTTCCCAGGAGGAAATGAAAAGAAAAAGACTGCGAGAAAGAGAGAGAGAGAGAGAGAGAGAGAGAGAGAGAGAGAGAGAGAAAAGAGCATACTCTGTATATCTTCTCACTCAGGTCATATCTGAGTAGAGAACTGGACGGAGGGAAGGAGTGAGAGAGCGAGAGAGAGAGAGAAAGAGAGAGAGAGAGAGAGAGAAGACAGAGCAAGCGTGTACGAGAGGGAGCGGGTAAAAGAACCGAGCGTAGATCTATGTGCCGTTACTGCTGAACACACACGCGTGCTAGCGCTCTCTCTCTCTCACACACACACACTCACACACACTCGCGCTGGATAGTGCTGTGTGTCTGCCGGCTCTTTTGTGTGAGCGCGATTGTTCCCGGTCCAGTCTGACCCCCTGTCACCCCTCGAGAGTGTGTGTACGTGTGCGTGTGTGTCTGTGGTGTACGTGAAAGTCCAGAAACGTGGGGGTCACACTTAGGGTGTTTGTCCTGAGGAAGAGGAGGGGGAAGAAGAAGCGTCTGTCCCGGCACAGCCGCGAAGCACTGGACATGCACATCAGGTCAGTTCTCCTCCAGCTTCTTCTCTGTCTTCCTGCTCTGGAAACTGTTTACACACACACACACACACACTCACACACACACTCACTGCTCAAGCACATTCCTGTGCATCCTTCTTGCAGTTTTTGCCTCTGCGTGTGTTTGTTTTGAATGCATCTGTGCATTAACACTGCACTTCTGTTCTCGCGTGGGGTGCTGTGTGTGTGTTTTTGGCGCTCGGTGTCACGGCGGTCATGTGTGTGTTGCCGCTGGTTTCGCACCCGGCGTCTCCGAGCTCGTTGGAGTCGTGGGAAAGTTTTGGGGAGAGAGGGCTGCGTGCTCGTTCACTTCTCTGTGAGCACACACATGTGTCTTTTGCGGGAGGGCGATGGCGTCTGGGGGAGCCCGGCGAGGGAGGCTGCCTGACTCTCTCTGTGTGCGTCTACTGCACGCCCCTCTTAATTAGCGGATTTCATAGGATTAGCTGTTATACAATGACACTGCCTTCTCTGTAAGCTCCTAACCAGGGGGAGAGGATAACACTTGTTTGTTATCCGATGCCTTTGGAGCTAATGACAGCGCTTTAAATGTGACCGTGCTCGTCAGAAATCGAAGCGCCCGTGTCTAACACACACGAGCGTGTGTTTTCCCTGTCATATTTTGTCTTTGAAAATACAGGAGCAGTTAAAAGTGTCTTCCTGCCCACTAAACCTCACCTCCACGGTGACAGGAGCTGTTCTCTATACCGCACCATGTTTACGCCGAACAAAACGTCTTTCGTAAATAAACAGTGTCATTGCAATAATAATAATAATAATAATAATAATAATAATAATAATAATAATAATAATAATAATAATAATAATAATAATAATAATATTATTATTATTATTATTATTATTATTTTATTATTATTATTATATTGTGTTATTGATTATGCTTAACTGTCAGAACTTCATTATTATTAATTTAGTTCATTTTGGTTGTGATTTCTTGCCTTAAATGTGTGTTTAGTATTTAACTGTTTGCATTTCATTGTTTCATTGTTCATTTCATTAGTCATGGAATATTAGAGACATTTGTCATGTGTGAAGATAGCAGAAAAGTTCTCCAGATGAGCTTCTGTGTTGGTCAGAGTTCTAGTCCTGACCTGGAGGTTAGTGGGAAAGTTTTGTAGACAGCTAGGTGTTGAACACGTTTGGTGTCAGGCTTCCTGTACATGTGTGGAGAGTGTAGACGACACCCTGTCTGTCTCACTCTGTGTACATGCATAGAGGACACTGTCTCACTCTGTGTACATGCGTAGAGGACACCCTGTCTGTCTCACTCTCTGTACATGTGTAGAGGACACCCTGTCTGTCTCACTCTCTGTACATGCATAGAGGACACCCCATCTGTCTCACTCTCTGTACATTTGTAGAGGACACCCTGTCTGTCTCACTCTCTGTACATGCGTAGAGGACACCCCGTCTGTCTCACTCTCTGTACATGCGTAGAGGACACCCCGTCTGTCTCACTCTCTGTACATGTGTAGAGGACACCCCGTCTGTCTCACTCTCTGTACATGTGTAGAGGACACCCTGTCTGTCTCACTCTCTGTACATGTGTAGAGGACACCCCGTCTGTCTCACTCTCTGTACATGCGTAGAGGACACCCCGTCTGTCTCACTCTCTGTACATGTGTAGAGGACACCCTGTCTGTCTCACTCTCTGTACATGTTTAGAGGACACCTTCTCTGTCTCACTCTCTGTACATGTGTAGTGGACACCCTGTCTGTCTCACTCTCTGTACATGTGTAGAGGACACCTTCTCTGTCTCACTCTCTGTACATGCGTAGAGGACACTTTGTCTGTCTTACTCTCTGTACATGTGTAGAGGACACCCTGTCTGTCTCACTTTCTATCTGTATCTCACTATAAGATATTTGCTTTTCAACGATCTCCTGGTTGTTCTGAAGATGTATCTCCTTGGTAATGTGTACCTGTCATCATGCCTTTCAACCTTCCATTACAGAATTTAATATATTTTGTAATAGTTTTTTTCTGTGTATGCATATGTGTGCGCACATCTGTTTTTGTGTCCCTGTGATGGTATGTGTGTGTTCCTGTGCAGGTGTGTATGTATATGTGTGCATGAGTGTGTGTGTGTGTGTGTGTGTGTGTGTGTGTGTGTGTGTGGGAAGGATGCTGTTATCTGAAGAAGCTTAATTTTGTTTCCGCATGGTGAGGCTGGAAGATGCTGTTCAACTTTCTTCTGTGGTTTCACAGACACGGAGGTGCTGTGGTGATGAGGGCTCACATGCCCTGATGCACTGAGCAAACGTACAGCAAGATTAACGGACAGAACTCTGGAAAAACAGGAGTGGGAGGGGCAGGAGTGGGAGGGGCAGGAGTGGGAGGGGCAGGAGTGGGAGGGGCAGGAGTGGGAGGGGCAGGAGTGGGAGGGGCAGGAGTGGGAGGGGTGGGAGTGGGAGGGGCAGGAGTGGGAGGAGCAGGAGTGGGAGGGGCAGGAGTGTAGGAGGGGCAGGAGTGGGAGGGGCAGGAGTGGGAGGAGCAGGAGTGGGAGGGGCAGGAGTGGGAGGGGCAGGAGTGTAGGAGGGGCAGGAGTGGGAGGAGCAGGAGCGGGAGGAGCAGGAGTGGGAGAGGCAGGAGTGGGAGGAACAGGAGGAGCAGGAGTGGGAGGGGAAGGAGTGGGAGGAGGAGGAGTGTGGGAGGAGGAGGAGTGGGAGGAGGAGGAGTGTGGGAGGGCCAAGAATGGGAGGGGCAGGAGGAGCAGGAGTGGGAGGGGCAGTAGTGGGAGGAGCAGGAGTGTGAGAGGGGCAAGAGTGGGAGGAGCAGGAGGAGCAGGAGTGGGAGGAGTGGGAGTGGGAGGGGCAGTAGTGGGAGGGGCAGGAATGGGAGGGGTGAGAGTGGGAGGGGCAGTAGTGGGAGGGGCAGGAGTGGGAGGGGCAGGAATGGGAGGGGTGAGAGTGGGAGGGGACTAGTAGATATACACCTGCAACACAATGAGACCGCAGGTAGAGGCACACATAAAAAAGCTAAAGTGAAAACAAACACTCATGTTGCGTGAGAGAGGCTACACCACAAACACACACACACACACACACACACACACACTGTGGACAGGCCTGGTGACAGACAGTGTCAGTGGCATGTCAGGAGTGGTGTGTCAGGAGCTGTTGGTGTCACACTCGGTTGACCTGATCTGTGGTCAGTCTGTCCGCTGTAGCCCACAGTGACTCTCTTACATAACCCCTCCTGCCACTCACAGCCCACTCTGAAGGGACACACACGGATATTTATATACTCGATATGCACACTGCTACCTCAACACGCACACACACACACACACACACACACACACATACAACAACACAGTCTTTCAAAAACAAAGCTCCAAGGTATTTTCATGGCAGACATGGTCAAAATGACCTCACACGGGGTGTAAAAGTGGATAATCTTCGATGGTTTCACACACATGATGCTGAAATGTTTGACTTTATACCATATGTGTATCACATGTGCATTAGAATCACATGTCAGGTAGATGCAGAGTGGAGCTGCAGCCCGTAGAAGTGTAGGGGTAGTTATTCCACACTGGGTGTAGGGCGTATGTGTGTGTGTGTGTGTGTGTGTGTGTGTGTGTGTGGGCCCCCTGCATGCTGTACCTATTATTGTTATTTTTTTGTTGTTGTTGTTGTTGATCTACTGAACCAGTCATTCATTTTAATTATGGTTTTGGCAGGTTTATATAGTTTATTTTGATGGACTTTGCTGTATCCTGCAAAAGTTCTTCAAACAATTAAAAATGTTTTTTTAAGTCATAGAATTTATTGGAACACCAAAGACTCAAATAGAATAACTGAACAAAGTCTTGATAGGTCTAAAACATTTAATATTTAAACCGCCCAACACACACCCTCCTACAAACCGCTCAACACACACCCTGCTACACACACCGCCCAACACACACCCTCCTACAAACCGCTCAACACACACCCTGCTACACACACCACTCAACACACACCCTGCTACACACACCACCCAACACACACCATCCTACACACACCGCCCAACACACACCCTCTTACACACCACCCAACACACACCATCCTACACACACCGCCCAACACACACCCTCTTACACACCGTCCAACACACACCATCCTACACACACCACCCAACACACACCCTCTTACACACCGTCCAACACACACCATCCTACACACACCACTCAACACACATTCTCTCTTTTGTTTCTAGGCACACTCAGTAGATTATCTGATGCTGTGTCCTTGCCCCCCCCCCCCCACGGGTCAAGATCATGGGCACTGCATGCTGATTGGTCTAGCTCAATGTCCATCAATTCAGCTTTCCTATATGTGTGGCTGGGCAGGGGCGGAGCAGGGTCGTTCTGATCCAATCAAACTGTGTATTGATTCCATTAGATAATTAATGGAGCAGCAGCAGGAAGACGCAGGAACTGCAGCCTTGGAGAGAGAGAGAGAGAGAGAGAGCTTTACTCACACCACCTGAGAGAGAGAGAGAGAGAGAGAGCTTTACTCACACCACCTGAGAGAGAGAGAGAGAGAGAGAGCTTTACTCACACCACCTGAGAGAGAGAGAGAGAGAGAGAGAGAGAGAGAGAGAGAGCTTTACTCACACCACCTGAGAGAGAGAGAGAGAGAGAGAGAGAGAGAGAGAGAAACCTTTACTCACACCACCTGAGAGAGAGAGAGAGAGACCTTTACTCACACCACCTGAGAGAGAGAGAGAGAGAGAGAGAGACCTTTACTCACACCACCTGAGAGAGAGAGAGAGAGAGAGAGAGAGACCTTTACTCACACCACCTGAGAGAGGGAGGGAGAGAGAGAGAGAGAGAGAGAGAGAGAGGCCTTACTCACACCACCTGAGAGAGAGAGAGAGAGGCCTTACTCACACCACCTGAGAGAGAGAGAGAGAGAGGCCTTACTCACACCACCTGAGAGAGAGAGGGAGGGAGAGAGAGAGGCCTTACTCACACCACCTGAGAGAGAGAGGGAGAGAGAGATAGAAGGGCAGAGAGGGAGAGAGAAAGAGAGAGAGAGAGAGGCTGACAGTGTTGATTGATCAGCAGTTGGAGAAAATGAGACTACATCTGACTTCTTAATGCTGGGCTTTAGATAGGGATAAAATGAGCAGACCGATTAGTATTCAAGCATCAAAACTCACTCTATTGACAGAGAACTGCATGAATTATATATAACATACATAATATATACATTATATATTACATACACATATATATTTGCGATAAATATACATTGCAAACATATTTAGTAAATGAGATTTGATGTGTCGTATTGCAGTGAACTGTAAGACGTTAAACTTAAAGTCTGTTTTACTGTGAAGTCTCGCGCTAGCCGCTCACCTGAGGGTCAGACACCTCACCTTCTTACTGAACTCTCAGTGTTGAACACTCCAAACGTGACTGCAGTCCTCTGCGTTTGGTGTGGCGGGCCGTGGTTGTGACTGAACACCGCACCGCCCGAATACTGAGCAGACAGCCGGAGCCTCGAGCAGACGTTTGCCTAGAGGAGTCCAGGCTCACACACACACACACACACACACACACACACACACACACACACAACAAAAACCTACTTCAAGGTCAGTGAGTGCTCAGCCAGAAAACAACGGCTTTGCGAGGGGCCGAAGGTCAAGGTCAAGGAGAAAAAAAAGAAAACTTTTCCACAGCTGACCTGAAATCCGTTGGTCATCTTCACACTAGCGTGCTTGACATTTAAAACAGAACTGCAACGTGATGTCGGGTGTGTAAATATGGACTGCATAATAGCGGGATTTGTGTGTGTGTGTGTGTGTGTGTGTGTGTGTGTGTGTGCGTGCGCATGCGTGCACTGTCATGGTGCATTGTCTGCGTGAGAGGTGGTTTAAACGCGTTCATTTCCCCATTTGGTGTCTCCGTGGGGAGGGGCGGAGTGTGCTAACGAACCTTCGACAGCTGGAGACCCTAATTAACGATCCCCTCTGAAAACAAACAGAGCAGGCAGTGCCAAGCCCACAGCCGGGCCAGACCGGGTCCCTGCCCCACACACGACTGCTGCCCTGATGGGGGGGGTCACTCCAGCTGCCCCAGCAGACACTGGTCACCCAGACTGGGACTGTGACCCTACACCAGCAGGGAACCTCTGTCTTCCAAAAAACGCAGGAGGTTTGAAAAAGTTTAAGATGAGTGTCGTGCGTGGTAACAAATGCTATATTCACATTATTACGGGTACAGAGGCGACCAAAGAACACAGCAGAAAACTGAAAACTGAAGTTTAACTGTCTGTTCTCTGACTGGATAATTCTCAGTATAATTAGCTGGAAGACTCAGTAAGTTGGAATTGAATATGTCATTTCAGTTATGAGCTGTAATGTTCTGCACATATTCCTTAACTAACTGCTAAACAGATGTCTTTTTACTGTGTGTCCACAGAAATTACACTTTTGGCAATGAATTTGACTTTATGTTAGATCTTTCAGTGTCCATTCATGGTTATGTCCATGTCAAAGGAGTTTGAAAACGGACATAATCAGCTGCGAGGTTAGAAAGTTAATTGAACAATTATGGTAGAAGGCACCTCCATTATGTCTGGATAGACAGAGGGTGGAGATTCTGCATGATTAGATCAGAAGAGATAGTCTAAACACCACAGATGTCTTTGATAGAGCCGCTTGTGTGTGTGTGTGCGTGTGTGTGTGTGTGTGTGTGTGTGTGTGTGTTAAGGTTGCTCATTTCTGTCTTTGTTTTCATGATCAAAAAGCAGGAAATTACAGTTTAAGTTAAAAAGGCATTATTCTCTCAGCTGCCTTTCTGTAGTCTGACCAGAAGAGTCATTCCCGTAGCCAGATGATCTGGGTCCATGGAGACTATCCCAGTTCTGCTGAGCCCCGGCCGCACGGCTGGACAAAGAGGAGTTGCTGCTAATAGCGGTTCTCTGGGTTGAATGTCAGGTCATAGGCGTCATCGACCCACACTGAGGTCACGTAGATGTCAGTGTGTGTGCGCGTGGGTGTGTGTGTGAGTGTGTACCAGGTAAGGTCAGAGGGGTGATGTAAGTGTGGGGCATGGTGCCAGGGTGGGTTAAATCAGCGGCAGTGCTGAGAGGTACCCAGGGCTGGCCAGAGGGCAGTGTCACGGCGTGTGACGACACAGCTGCAGGGCAGACTGGCCCTTTAAATGTCATAGAGCACTGGGGAGGGTGGCCAAATGGCACTGGCAACACTGGAAACTGGACTGTGTGTTGTGTGTGTGTGTGTGTGTGTGTGTGTGTGTGTGTGTGTGTGTGTGTGTGTGTGTGTGTGTGTGGGTGTGTGTGTGTGTGCGCATGCTCGTGTGGGTGTGTGTGTGTGTGTGTGCGCGTGCGTGTGTGCGTACATGTGTGTGTACATGTGTGTCTGTGTGTGTGTTTTCATGCATTTATTTCTGTATAGTTGTGTGACTAAAATGTTTATTTACATTTGAAGAATATCTGAATTTTCACTCAGGTTTCCTCTTCTTCTCTGGTGTGTTCAGCTCCACGGGGGCGGGTCTCGGTCTGACATAGCCTTGGCCAATCACAGCCCGCGTGGGAGGTGGCGGGTCTCTGTCTGACATAGCTTCGACCAATCACGATCCACGTGGGAGGTGGCGGCGTGCATGATGGCGGCCATGCCATTCGTCAGCGAGGGGAAGTGTGTGAGTGTGGAGTGGGACTTCCTACAGGGACTCCTGGCCAAACCACCGACTCTACCCTGGTGAGAGAGAATACACACACACACACACACACACACACACACACACACACACACACACACACACACACACCACCGACTCTACCCTGGTGAGAGAGAATACACACACACACACACACACACACACCACACACACACACACACACACACACACACACACACACACACACACACACCACCGACTCTACCCTGGTGAGAGAGAATACACACACACACACACACACACACACACACCACCGACTCTACCCTGGTGAGAGAGAATACACACACACACACACACACACACACACCACCGACTCTACCCTGGTGAGAGAGAATACACACACACACACACACACCACCGACTCTACCCTGGTGAGAGAGAATACACACACACACACACACACCACCGACTCTACCCTGGTGAGAGAGAATACACACACACACACACACATACACACACACACACACACACACACACACACACACACACACACCACCGACTCTACCCTGGTGAGAGAGAATACACACACACGCACACACACGCACACACACACACACACACACACACACACACACACACACACACACACACACACACACACACACCACTGACTCTACCCTGGTGAGAGAATACACACACATACACACACACACACACACACACACACACACACACACACACACACACACACCACCGACTCTACACTGATGAGAGAAAATACACACACACACACACACACACACACACACACACACACCACCGACTCTACCCTGGTGAGAGAGAATACACACACACACACACACACATACACACACACACACACACACACCACCGACCCTACCCTGGTGAGAGAGAATACACACGTACACACACACACACACACACACACACACCACCGACCCTACCCTGGTGAGAGAGATTACACACACACACACACACACACACCAATCATCCTACCCTGATGAGAGTTCTCCCTCACACACGCACAAACAAATAAACAGATTAGAAATACAACAGAAAACAACCAGTGAAAGATTCCAGTAAAACTACTAGTTGTTAAATGTCATTAGCATGTGCATAATAACAGGGTCTCAACCCAAAGCTGCAGCCATACAGGAAGTGAACTGGGCTGGAGATGCCATATAAACCTCAACCCAGCACTGCCAACATACGCCCTGGCAAAGGTGTGTGTGTGTGTGTGTGTGTGTGTGTGTGTGTGTGTGTGTGTGTGTGTGTGTGTGTGTGTGTGTGTGTGTGTGTGTGTGTGTGTGTGTGTGTGTGTGTACGTACACACTAACTCTTCACTGTTGTTTACAGATGGTAGGTTTGGTTCCATTAGTGGAAGATTAACTAAACTTCAATGGATTTATTAATGTCTATTTTTCTGTAGGTGGATATATAACTAAACAGAATTAATAGTGTCATATTGATTGTGCTTCTCCAGGGCCATTCCAGTATAATAACGAGACATTCTGAAAGGTCTCACACACTGAACATGGCACTTTTACAGAGTGTGAGAAACACAAGATAACAGAGAAAACACTAACCAAGAGACTCATGTAACAGGTTAACACAAATACATCTCTCTCTCTCTCTCTCTCTCTCTCTCTCTCTCTCTCTCTCTCTCTCTCTCCCTCTCCCTCTCTCATACACACCCACACACACAGACCCTTACTTGTTATTGTTATTGTTTAAATATAAAAACATGCTGCGTCTAAATAAGCTAGTATTTTTTTGCCAGTCGATTTTTATTGAAGGCTTTTAGTCAGTTTTATTTTTCTTTGCGTCTTTATATGCATGCGTGCAGACAACACACACACACACACACATACACACACACACACACACACACACACTTTGCGTCTTTATATGCATACGTGCAGACAACACACACACACACACACACACACACACACACACTCACACACACACTTTATGTGAACCTCCCACTGCTTCATGTCTCGAGCCCCCAGAATGAGAATCAATGTCACAGACACGGTTGGGGGGGGGGGGGGGGGGGGCACATGTTGGCTCTTTCTTTCAGCACAGACACAAATTGTGGAGTCGCCGTGACAACATAATTCCACCACTCAGGTCCTATTGAGGGTGAGTCGATACCCAATCAGAGCGCCAGGCTACCTGGCCCACCTCTTAGACACTCCCTCGCCCATTGATCCCTCAATCAACACCGGAGCCGCACCGCCCAAGATGGAGACAATGAAAAGAGCTTAAAACTCAGTATTGTTCCACAGCACTAGCCTGTGACCACTGATCCTAGATCAGACTCTCCTGGTGTGGTACTGATATGCATGATAAGGGCTAAAATGATCTGAGAACAGGAGAGCTGCCTTGAGAAACTGGATCCACAGATCCTGTCGTCGCTGGAGGTCAGATCTGTTTCCTCTGCACTGAGACGCACTCCTGTCACCTTGGTAGGGTGAACCAGGTCAGCGTGCCACTTAGCACAGAGAAACCGTGAGAGTCACTGTCACAACACTCAAACTTTCAAGGCTGTAACTGTCATGCCTGTCTGTGAGAGAGATAGAAACACATCTTTATATTTCTTTCTGTATAACAATAAATATTTATCATTTATTGTTTGCTTGATGCTCTAATTGTGCAACTTTCATATAAGGATAAAAAAGACATAACTGCAAGAGATGTGGTTGAACAAACAGCATTTTCGCTGTCCTCACGAGGCAGGTCCACAGAGAGTAGTGTCTTCAGGGCACCGACTCAGATTCCGCCCTCAGCTTCATTACGCAGCATTCTCAGGATGTTACACCACTGAACTACAAGCATCATGTACAGGCACACGATGAGTGTTTTTCAAATAGAGGTTAGTCGAATTAAATAATCGCCCAGACGTCACACGTTGCTCAAACAGGTATCCAGCAGGTGGCACTGTCCGGTGAAGGCTTGTCTGACTCTGACCATCATCAAATGTAAAGCCTGACGAGTTCGATTACTGTACGGTAATCGAAAACGGTACAGGGTTCAAATCCCAGTGCGACACACTTCAGTGGTGTTTTAAAAACATATGGCTGTCCTTTCCTCCTCTGTACAACAGGCTAGTCCTACTCTAGTGCCCAACTCTCTTTTATCTTTCTCTTCCTCTCAGCTTACAAAACCTGCGGAAGGAGAAGTCTCGAAACGCAGCACGCTCTAGACGCGGGAAAGAGAACTTTGAGTTTTTCGAGCTGGCGAAGATGCTTCCTCTTCCCGGAGCCATCACCAGTCAGCTGGACAAGGCCTCGGTCATTCGCCTCACCATCAGTTACCTGCACATGAGGCACTTCGCCAGCCAGGGAGACCCACCGTGGAGCCCCCTGCTGGAAGGAGAGAATAACTGCAACAAAGGTGAGCGATCCACAAACCCAGAGGTTAATAGTCAAAGCCGTCCAACTGGACTCTGGCTCCTGGACTGTGTTGTATCCCGGAACAAGTCAGAGGGATTGCAAAATTAAATGCAAAATCCAGTGGGGTAATTTTTGAAAAACTAGCCTAAAAGAATAATCAAATAAACTAGCCTTAGAGAATTATTGAAATGTATCTTCATTCAAGCTTTTGAGCCATGACTAAATAGAGTTCATTTGAACTATAAATACACACACTGACAAAGCATATTCACACTTTTTAATGGTAACAGAGATAATAGATTAGAGTGAGGAAAGGTTGAACCAGTATTCTACAGAATATCACAGGTGGCTGTTTTCTCGAAAACCATGTGTAAAAATCATCTCCTGACAGAGCTGTCCATCTGAGGCAAAGCTCGGAGCCTCCCTCCCTCTGACCTCACAGCTGCCTGTCTGGTAGTGTGAATCCTCACCCTCTTGGGTGACACACAGCAGCTGTTTGGAGTTTGGAGTAATTTTTTGTGTTCTTCCTTGGTGAAGTGATACATGTTTATTTATTTCTGTTTTGTTTGTTTGCTTTTTGATGGTAATGCGTCCATTAAGTAATTTCTGTGAAAAATATGTAAATTAAAATTAAAATACACGTACTTATTTTAAACGTAAAGATCATTTAGCACAATTTAAATTTCAGATTTTGTGATGACCCCGGCCCACACACACACACACACACACACACACACACACACACACACCCCATGTGAGGTGGTGAAGAAAGATGGAAAGTGTTAGTAACAGAACGCAAACAGCATTTCCAAATGTCTCTTACCATTTGATGCTGTGACGTGCCCAAGGCCCTTATTGACAAAAGCATCAATCATAGAGTCAATTCACATACGAGAGCGCTATTAACACAGGAGATGGCGATGCGAGAACTCCGACCAAACTCAATTCTAACACGACAGTGGCAGCCTGTGGATGAATACAAATGCGTTATTAATTTAAATTATGAATTTAAATGGAATAGGCTATTATTGTCTTATAGGTCGCCTGTGTATGTCACTAGGGATACTTTCACTTTGAAAATTGCAGGGGGAAAATGTAGAGTGGAGATGGTGTTCACGCGCACACACGCACGCGCGCGCGCCGAGAGCACGGGAGAAGTAATTGAGATTGCGCCACAGGAGTAATGCGTGGCAGTCATGCGGCGCTAAATACGGCTCACGCGAAATAACGCGCTCGCCGGTTCACTCGCAACTCGGTTTAGCGGGCACAAACACGTCAGTTCTGCCGAGCACAAAAATCACACCCACAGTGCTATCATCTAAATACAGCCGCCAATTCCTGCGGCGCTCCTGTGTTTCAGCGCTGGTTCTGGACGTGTTCGGGGCGGGGGGGGGGGGGGGGGGGGGTCGAGGTCGTTCGGCGTCGCCGGTTCCTCCGGTTCAGACAGCTGTGCGTTTCGCGCTCCGTGCGGTTCGTCTGCGTGGTGAAATGAACAATTCCTCGAAGAAAATTCCTCGAAGCTTGTTAACAAGTGGCTGGACCGGTGTAGTGTGTTTACGTACAACTGTTTTACACCGTGTGTGCTTCATTACATCAGCTGCATCAAAGCATCTCACTTCTGTTAAAATAGCCCGGTATCTATCCATCTCTCTCTCTCTCTCTCTCTCTCTCTCTTTCTCTCTCTCTCTCTCTCTCTCTCTCTCTGGTGTGACCACAGAGAAAGAGAAGCTATACAAAAGGAGGATAAAATTATCTGTGCAATTTGTAATTACAGAAATTAACTATATAACGAGCAGAGCACAATTACAAGGGTTGCCTAATTGCTATTATTACCGGGGGGAAACAGCTCAACTACATTTAGGTGTGTGTGTGTGTGTGTGTGTAAAAGAGATTCCGAGAGCGTGAATGGAGGTAAACAGCACCTGTGAGTGTGAACGTAAGATACTTGTGTGTGTTCACTTATCCTCATTATCACATAATACCTGCCACCCTCTGATCTCACTGGAGAATACGGACAGCAGAAACAGAGTTTAAGACCAACACTAGAAGCTTGACCAGTGTTAGCATGCTGCACGAGCGCGTTATGTAGCTGACCACGCATTCTTAGCTGGTCTGCTTCTGCGTGTGATGTAGCTGACCACACCTTCTTAGCTGGTCTGCTTCTGCGCGTGATGTAGCTGACCACACCTTCTTAGCTGGTCTGCTTCTGCGTGTGATGTAGCTGACCACGCCTTCTTAGCTGGTCTGCTTCTGCGTGTGATGTAGCTGACCACGCCTTCTTAGCTGGTCTGCTTCTGCGCTTAATGTAGCTGACCACGCCTTCTTAGCTGGTCTGCTTCTGCGCTTAATGTAGCTGACCACACCTTCTTAGCCGGTCTGCTTCTGCGCTTAATGTAGCTGACCACGCCTTCTTAGCCGGTCTGCTTCTGCGCTTAATGTAGCTGACCACACCTTCTTAGCTGGTCTGCTTCTGCGCTTAATGTAGCTGCCCACACCTTCTTAGCTGGTCTGCTTCTGCGCGTGATGTAGCTGACCACGCCTTCTTAGCCGGTCTGCTTCTGCGCGTGATGTAGCTGACCACGCCTTCTTAGCCGGTCTGCTTCTGCGCGTGATGTAGCTGACCACGCCTTCTTAGCCGGTCTGCTTCTGCGCTTAATGTAGCTGACCACACCTTCTTAGCCGGTCTGCTTCTGCGTGTGATGTAGCTGACCACGCCTTCTTAGCTGGTCTGCTTCTGCGCTTAATGTAACTGACCACGCCTTCTTAGCCGGTCTGCTTCTGCACTTAATGTAGCTGCCCACACCTTCTTAGCTGGTCTGCTTCTGCGTGTGATGTAGCTGACCACGCCTTCTTAGCCGGTCTGCTTCTGCGCGTGATGTAGCTGACCACGCCTTCTTAGCTGGTCTGCTTCTGCGCGTGATGTAGCTGACCACGCCTTCTTAGCCGGTCTGCTTCTGCGTGTGATGTAGCTGACCACGCCTTCTTAGCCGGTCTGCTTCTGCGCTTAATGTAGCTGACCACGCCTTCTTAGCCGGTCTGCTTCTGCGCTTCATGTAGCTGCCCACACCTTCTTAGCTGGTCTGCTTCTGCGCGTGATGTAGCTGACCACGCCTTCTTAGCCGGTCTGCTTCTGCGCATGATGTAGCTGACCACACCTTCTTAGCTGGTCTGCTTCTGCGCGTGATGTAGCTGACCACGCCTTCTTAGCTGGTCTGCTTCTGCGCGTGATGTAGCTGACCACGCCTTCTTAGCCGGTCTGCTTCTGCGCGTGATGTAGCTGACCACGCCTTCTTAGCTGGTCTGCTTCTGCGCTTAATGTAGATGACCACGCCTTCTTAGCTGGTCTGCTTCTGCGCTTAATGTAGATGACCACGCCTTCTTAGCTGGTCTGCTTCTGCGCGTAATATAGCTGACCACACCTTCTTAGCTGGTCTGCTTCTGCGCATGATGTAGCTGACCACGCCTTCTTAGCTGGTCTGCTTCTGTAGCTGACCACGCCTTCTTAGCCGGTCTGCTTCTGCACGTAATGTAGCTGACCACGCCTTCTTAGCCGGTCTGCTTCTGCGCGTGATGTTCGTGAAGCCGGGGGACGGGGTGAAGGACTCGGCACAAATTTCACACAAAAATTCTAGATAATTTCTGTTCCGTGGACTCCATTCAACTCTGTTAAGTCATTCAAATACACAAAATGCTGGTGTTAGAAGAGGCAACATGACCTAATTGGGGCAATTCATTGAGTACTACAGACGAATAATTCGAATAATTTGACCCAAACTCTGTTGTTCTGTTGTAGTCTGGCAACCCGATTCTGCCTTTTCCAGCAGGCTCTTTGCGCGCTTACGCTTCCACTTGTAGTTTTTGCGTTAAATATAAGGCATCGTTTTCCGGCCTTATACCAGCTTACGAGACTGGTACAAAAACGTAGATCCCATTCCTGGTCATTTCCTGAACGTCTTTAAATGTAAACTGTAAAAGTCCGTACGTTTAAAATCCAGGAGACTTTCATTATAAAATAACCCATAACACATATTTTATGCATTTCTCTTTTGTACTTATTTATACAATTGGATATATTTATCTTTAACATCTGTAGTATAAACTTTATGCTTGTGCAAAAACGAAAATGAAAACCTTTTTTTTAACCGCCTGTGATGTGTCTAACTGATTCACCTTACAAAATGCCAAGATTGCTAATACTGTACGAAAGGTTGTAGGGTTCGGTTAGCATTATGCAAATAAGACCATGCTGATTGGTCTCCACTAGCTCTATTGGCTTTTAGCCACGCTAGCAGTTGCTTCCGTAATTGCACTTTTCTCTTTAGCGTGCGGCACGCGGAGAGCAGAGGTCCGTGACAGCGCGCAGCGTGGCAATGCCGAGAGTGCCGCTCGTGACGCATGACTGCAGGTCCGCTAGAGGAACGTAGACCGACTCGGACCCGGTACGCGGGTCCATATCCCCCTGGGTGGGGTGTGTGTAGCGGTATCCCTCTCCACCCCATCCACGCACACATACGCACGAGACTGGATGGGGGCTCGAGGGTTTGGGGTGGTATGTGTGTGTGTGTGTGTGTGTGTGTGTGTGTGTGTGTGTGTGTGTGTGTGTGTGTGTGTGTGTTTATGTGTGTGCGTGTGTGTTGTGGGGGGGGGTGACTAGCTTTTGTCTGCTTCCCACGTTTCAAAGCCAGTCTTGAAAAATGAATAGACAGAGAAAAATCAATTGCATGACCTTCACAAGAAGTGAGAGAGAGATGGATAGAGAGAGAGGGAGGGAGCGTGCAAGAGAGAGAGAGAGAGAGGTGATTTAAGCAGTAGCAAAGGGGATGAGGACAGAAGGAAGAACAGAATGTCTAAAATAAACAAAATGACATATTTTTCATTTCATACATTTCTGTGTGTGTTGGCATGCTATATAGAGAGACATATAATAATACAGTGATTAAATCTTTTGTGTCAGGTTGTCAAATGTAGTCTTTTAGAAAGCGCACGTCTGCTGGGGCTCTGAGGCTTTCCTACTGGATGGACAACCCCCACATGGTTCCTCTGGGTGCATGGAGCTCTCTTCATTAAAACGTCCGTCTCTGCCACCTCATTCTCACAGTAGCACAGTCTAAGCACCAAGGGCCCTGATTCCTAAATCCTGCCGACATCACACGCAACATGTGTGACACAGTCTTTAAGTCTTATTCAGGAAGTCACCTTGTGTGTCATCCTGTGTCGTTTAAAGTTCCACAACAAGAGACAAATGACTCACTAACTGCATTTGTGAGTCCAGTGGTATGCTAAAAATGGCCAGTCACATAAAAATGGTCAGTCACATAAAAATGTAACGTGTTTGTACCTTTGACCTCAACGGTAGTGCTGGCCTGATGACTTCAACGCGTCTCAGTCACTGCAGAACAACCAGATCGTTTCTCTCCTCAGATTATATTTGCTTGTAGACATTTGCTCAGTAACACCTACATTTGTATTCCTTATGGCATGTTTGTAGCGTAGAGATGTCCCATTTCTCTACCTGGAGCCCTACTACTGCAGTCGTAAAGTTTGACGTTATACGTCCTTCATACAGACCAAAAACTGGCCTTTCAAAAACACTCTCAATTAACTAAATGAGTGTGCAGAATGTGGTGGTGATTTGCACGTGTGACTAACCATTAGAGAAAAGATCATCCTATTACATCGACTTCCTACAGGAAATGACCCGTCAGACAGGTTTAGGTTGTGGTTTTCGCTGATTGGTCTATAATGAAATATTAACATAGCATGCAAATGAGAACCAAATATGCTGCCAATAATCACGACACAGTAAAATATGCTGCAATGCATGTTTTTGAATGATGAAACAGCTTTATTTGTCGTTAATATAGTCTTAACATCACATCAACTCTGGAGTATTAATGAATTCAGATGTCTCAAGACAGTGAGACAGACTTAACATCACATCAACTCTGGAGTCTTAATGCGTCCAGATGTCTCAAGACAGTGAGACAGACTTAACATCACATCAACTCTGGAGTCTTTATGTGTCCAAATGTCTCAAGACAGTGACAGACTTAACATCACATCAACTCTGGAGTCTTAATGCATTCAGATGTCTCAAGACAGTGAGACAGACTTAACATCACATCAACTCTGGAGTCTTAATGCTTTCAGATGTCTCAAGACAGTGAGACAGATTGAAACTCTGGAGTATTAATGAATTCAGATGTCTCAAGACAGTGAGACAGACTTAACATCACATCAACTCTGGAGTCTTAATGCGTTCAGATGTCTCGAGACAGTGACACAGACTTAACATCACATCAACTCTGGAGTCTTTATGCGTCCAAATGTCTCAAGACAGTGACAGACTTAACATCACATCAACTCTGGAGTCTTAATGCATTCAGATGTCTCAAGACAGTGAGACAGACTTAACATCACATCAACTCTGGAGTCTTAATGCTTTCAGATGTCTCAAGACAGTGAGACAGATTGAAACTCTGGAGTATTAATGAATTCAGATGTCTCAAGACAGTGACACAGACTTAACATCTCATCAACTCTGGAGTCTTAATGCGTTCAGATGTCTCGAGACAGACTGACTTTGCTCCTTGATGGGCGTTTCCTTCTGTGCCACCCTGTGTTGTTTTTTGACCTTCATCCTTCCCTTCTCCTCCTCCTCTCTGTCTCTCTCTCCTGCACCTCCCCCTCCCACCCACTCTCTGTTCCTGTCTCTCCTCTAATGCTTAGCGTTTAAAGCAGCGAAGGCTTTTAAGGGACGTTAATTGCACTCAAATTATGTTCGACCGCGTAAGGAGTGAGTTTACGATGGAGGGAGGGGGGAGGGAGGCTGAATGAAAGCATAATTGTGACAGAGAAGGACGTTGTGAGTAGTCTCTCTCTCTCTCTCTCTGTCTATCAGGCCTTTGTGCCTCCATAGGTGGGGGTTGTGCCGGGGGGCATCGCAAAAGTTGCCAGGTGATTGGCCTACGATTCCCATCAGCCAGCTAGACTGAGCAAACTACAGTTCCCATCAGTCGACTAGACTGAGTAAACTTAAAAGGCGAAATAAAAGGCCACTGTCACCGTTCCCATAGTAACATTCTAACTTAGGTAAAAGATTTCTTGCTTGAGAAAGAGGCAGAAAAAGCAACAGACACACACAGAGACAAACAAAAAGACACAGAGACAGACATGCAGAGAGAGAGACAGATGGACAGAGAGGGAGATAAGCAGGCAGAGAGGGAGAGAGACAGAGAGACACGTCAACGTCATTCCACACGCCAACGTCATCCCATACATCAACGTCAACGTCATCCCACACGCCAACGTCAACTTCAACCCACACGCCAACGTCATCCCAAATGTCAATGTCATCCCACACACCAACGTCATCCCAAACGTCAACGTCATCCCACATGTCACGTCAGCGTCATCCCACACGCCAACATCATCCCAAACGTTAACGTCATCCCACATGCCAACGTCATCCCAAACGTCAACGTCATCCCAAACGTCAATTTCAACCCACACGCCAACGTCATCCCAAACGTCAACGTCATCCCACACGCCAACGTCATCCCAAACGTCAAGGTCATCCCATACCTCAACGTCATCCCACATGTCAATCAATCAATCAAAGTTTATTTGTATAGCGCTTTTCACAACACATTTTGTCACAAAGCGCTTTACAGGATTTAAAAGGTTAACAATACTATGGGTCCAGAACCCTAATGAGCAAGCCAAAGGCGACAGTGGCGAGGAAAAACTCCCTATGAGGGTGGGGAATAGGAAGAAACCTCGGGAGAACCAAGACTCAAAAGGGAACCCATCCTCCATTGGGTGGCCCGTTAACACACAAATTACACAAAATACAGACAAATACACAAGTCACACACAAATCACACAATCAGACTAAGTAAAGGTAAAAATGAAAGTTCTGGGTTATGATATTGTCACTGTAAATGTCTGTTGATGAACGCCAGGCTTTCATTCCGTGTCGGAGCACCGATGCGTCAACGTCATCCCATACCTCAACGTCATCCCACATGTCACGTCAGCGTCATCCCACATGCCAACATCATCCCACATGCCAACATCATCCCAAATGTCAACGTCATCCCACACGCCAACGTCATCCCACACGCCACCGTCATCCCACACGCCAACGTCATCCCAAACGCCAACGTCATCCCAAACTTCAACGTCATCCCACACGCCAACGTCATCCCAAACGCCAACGTCACCCCAAACTTCAACGTCATCCCACACGCCAATGTCATCCCAAACGTCAACGTCATCCCAAACGTCAACGTCATCCCACACACCAACGTCATCCCAAACGTCAACGTCATCCCAAACGTCAACGTCATCCCACACACCAACGTCATCCCACACACCAACGTCATCCCAAACGTCAACGTCATCCCACACGCCAACGTCATCCCACACGCCAACGTCATCCTAAACGTCAACGTCATCCCAAACGTCAACGTCATCCCACACGCCAACGTCATCCCACACGCCAACGTCATCCTAAACGGCACAGATTTGAACTGCAGTCTCATTTCCGAAATTAAACGGTTCGGCAATTAAATCCAGAGGATTAAATGAAATAATAGAGGTTTTGTGCAAAAAAGACCAATCAGTGCCTGTCATCATCATCACCATCATCTTCATCATCATCATCATC
>NC_135226.1:5025366-5090366 GCF_052324685.1 Brachyhypopomus gauderio
TCTTTTCTACCCCAGGTGCATGGCAAGGGCCAACATCAGATGTGATGTGGATGAAAACATGTGGCCAACTGCTGAAGACGTTTAGATTACACGTAACAAGTCTGTTCAGTTTTGTATCCAGTTTTTTCCCCTGTGTGGCTTTTTTGTATATGTGTATTTGTACACATATGGGACAATGGCTAATCATGTTTACAATTATGGTAATTCTTTTTTGGGTTAGGCAACAATTTACAGTAATGTCCCAAATACAGTGGTACCTTCGACATACGAGTTTAATTCGTTCCAGACCCAAGCTCGTAAGTAGAACAACTCGTATCTCGAACGAATTTTCCCCATATGAATTAATGTAAATAATTCTAATTGGTTTCAGCCCTCAAAAAAGTCCCAAAGTTAGCCTAAATTATGAAAATACATGTTTTTAATCAATGTACATGCAACACGTATAAATAAACAATAAAGTAAATAATTATTTAGGCCGGTCTCATCGCAGTTAAATATTTGCTGCAACCAGGAAACGCGTAATAAACTCGTCCGCTGCCTTGATGTCTGCACTCGATGCAGTGTGTGTCAAATGTTGACCGGGGAAGTGTAAAATGGACAATTAACTAATATATCGCGATTGATCGATCACCAGCGGTTGGCGCCAGAGCGAATTAGTAACTCATTGAATCGTAGATCATAGATAAATAAACTAGATTTTTTCAGCATGAGAAATAAATGGCGTGTGAAGACAGTCAAATGCGTGTGTGGCAACCCTGCTCTTCATGAACAGACGTCCTAAGTTGGGAAAATATCGTCGCACCTTTCGCTGCTTAACAAATGGTGGACGTACAAATGGTGGACGTACTGCGGTAGAACATCCTTGAAAGTTCAATGACACGAGTTCCTTTATCGTATAAATTAATTATCTCCTGCTTCGTTTCTATGGATATCATCCTCTTTTCCTTCTCAATGGGTTTTCCACTTGCGGATACTTTTTTGGGACCCATGATGCACACAAAAAGTTCAGATTAAAATATACACTCGCTCTAAACACTGACACGACCGATGCGCCAACTAGCGGTAGCATCGTGATGCTCTGCTCGTATCCCGAATTTGAGCTCGGATGTCGAACAGAAATTTTGCTCGCGTCGCGGCTCGTAACTTGGAATACTCTTATGTGGAGCAGCTCGTATGTTGAGGTACCACTGTACAGTAAAATATACCCTTTACTGCAAAACTGGTACTGACTCCTTTTTTGTCTAATCTACATTCCATATAGTACCTAACAGTAAATATCACTCATTGTGTAGACAGTATGTTGCCAAAATGCACACATTTGAAAAAATAAGTCCAAATGAAGCGGATTACAGTAAAAATGAACTGACTAAGAAAACAAAACAAATCAAATGTTAGTTTTTTACAGTGGTTGTGCAGTGATTGACTATGGTTAGTGTTTGAAAGAATGATTGGATACTGAACCAGGTTTGCTGTGTTGTAACAAAGTTGGTGTATATATTACTATATTAACGATATTAACTATTTGGCTATTTGCATGAGGTAAATGTGTTGCTGTGTTTAGAGTTTTGAAAATGTATCACAAGTATTGGGAAACATTTATTAGCAGTCGTAAAAAACTGTAATGTGTGTGTGTATGTGTGTGTGTGTGTGTGTGTGTGTGTGTGTGGGTGTGTGTGTGTGTGTGTGTGTGTGTGTATCTTGCTGTGTAGTGAGAAGAACCAGTCATTCACTGGCCACTGACATCTTTGAGCAACACCTTGGTGCACATCTACTCCAGGTATACACGTCTTCTACACACACATCATTTACATACTACAGGTAATCATCTAACACTTCTTCTACACACGTCATTTACATACTACAGATAATCATCTAACACGTCTTCTACACATACGTCATTTATATACTACAGGTAATCATTTAACATGTCTTGTACACACACATCACTTACATACTACAGGTAATCATCTAACACGTCATCTACACACATCATTTACATAATACAGGTAATCATCTAACACGTCTTCTACACACATCATTTACATAATACGGGTAATCATCTAACACGTCTTCTACACACACATCATTTACATACTACAGGTAATCATCTAACATGTCTTCTACACACACATCATTTACATACTACAGGTAATCATCTAACACGTCTTCTACACACACGTCATTTATATACTACAGGTAATCATCTAACATGTCTTTTACACACACGTCATTTACATACTACAGGTAATCATCTAACATGTCTTCTACACACACATCATTTACATACTACAGGTAATCATCTAACACGTCTTCTACACACACGTCATTTATATACTACAGGTAATCATCTAACACGACTTCTACACACACGTCATTTACATACTACAGGTAATCTTCTAACATGTCTGCTACACACACGTCATTTACATACTACAGGTAATCATCTAACATGTCTGCTACACACACGTCATTTACATACTACAGGTAATCATCTAACATGTCTTCTACACACACGTCATTTACATACTACAGGTAATCATCTAACATGTCTGCTACACATACGTAATATACTTACTACAGATAATCATTTAACACTTCTTCTACACACACGTCATTTACATACTACAGGTAATCATCTAACACGTCTTCTACACACACATATTTTACATACTACAGGTAATCATTTAAGACTTCTTCTACACACGTCATTTACATACTACAGGTAATCATCTAACACGTCTTCTACACACACGTCATTTATATACTACAGGTAATCATCTAACACGACTTCTACACACACACGTCATTTACATACTACAGGTAATCTTCTAACATGTCTGCTACACACACGTCATTTACATACTACAGGTAATCATCTAACATGTCTGCTACACACACGTCATTTACATACTACAGGTAATCATCTAACATGTCTTCTACACACACGTCATTTACATACTACAGGTAATCATCTAACATGTCTGCTACACATACGTAATATACTTACTACAGGTAATCATCAAACACGTCTTCTACACATGCCATTTGCATATTACAGGTAATCATCTAACACGTCTTCTACACACACGTCATTTATATACTACAGGTAATCATCTAACACGTCTTCTAGACACACGTAATTTACTTACTACAGGTAATCATCTAACACGTTTTCTACACACGTCATTTGCATACTACAGGTAATCATCGAACACGTCTTCTACACACACGTCATTTACATACTACAGGTAATCATCTAACATGTCTTTTACACACACGTCATTTACATACTACAGGTAATCATTTAACACATCATCTATACACGTCATTTACATACTACAGGTAATTATCTAACACGTCTTCTACACACATATCATTTACATACTACAGGTAATCATTTAACACGTCTTCTACACACGTCATTTACATACTACAGGTAATCATCTAACACGTCTTCTACACATGCCATTTGCATATTACAGGTAATCATCTAACACGTCTTCTACACACACGTCATTTATATACTACAGGTAATCATCTAACACGTCTTCTAGATACACGTAATTTACTTACTACAGGTAATCATCTAACATGTCTTCTACACACGTCATTTACATACTACAGGTAATCATCTGACACATCTTATACACATACGTCATTTACATAACACAGGTAATCATCTAACATGTCTGCTATACTAGAATCATTTACATACTACAGGTAAACATCTAGCATGTCTCCTTCACACATGTCATTTACACCCTACAGGTAATCATCTAACATGTCTGCTACACGCGTGTGTCATTTGCACTCTACAGGTAATCATCTAACATGTCTGCTATACGCGTGTCATTTACACTCTACAGGTAATCATCTAACATGTCTGCTACACACGTGTGTCATTTACACCCTCGTATATTGTGTGTGAGTGTGTATTTATCCTGTAATCCAGAGATTACTATTATTATAATGTATTACTGCTAGTATGGAACAAAAATAAGACTGTAGCAATTGTGGATTTGTATTTCGGTAAGGTGAACTTTAGTCTCTGAATGTGTAGACGTGTTCTAACATTTTGGCTTGAAGAGAGACATCTAAGCGCTCACAACCAGGAGCAGACACGGCTACATAGTGACTCGTCTGTTAGCCAAACACAGGGACGACTGGCCGTGGCAGAAATGAAATTAATGCTTCAGAGAGGGAAAAATGGGATTCTTTTCCCCGCCGCTGTGTCCTCTGTCACTAATAACTAGATAATTGCTCTTTATTTTTCCGCGCGGTTCAGGCGGCTTGCTTCTCTCCCCAATCCTGACCACTCGCATTTGCATACCGAACGTGTCACTCGCATAAATTACCGCCACTTTAAGAGCCGGTGCTAAAGCAGCAATACTCCTCCACTGGAGTGGCCACCTCCACCGCTCACTTGTGAATGTTGTTGTTACGATTAATATTATTCTTTGAAGGAGTCTCTTAATGGGGTGGCTGTGTACCTTTCGGGTTTTATTTGAATCACACGCCAGCGTACTGTCACTACTCGGAGGGCATTGCACATATTGTGGTGGGGGGTTGTTTTCATGTCTGTTAAATAGAGTTAACGTTTTATGCTCTTGTCCTTTTGATTATTATGAGTTAATATCTTTCTTTGTCATATTGTCGTATTTTTTTATGTCATGTTGTCATTTCCATTTTAAAAAGAAGCTTTCCTGTTGTTTATTACAGAGTTGAATCTGTTTTCCAAAGATAGATAGATATAGATAGATATAGATACATATAGATAGATATAGATAGACATAGATAGATATAGATAGATATAGATAGATATAGATAGATATAGATACATATAGATAGATATAGATACATATAGATACATATAGATACATATAGATACATATAGATAGATATAGATACATATAGATACATATAGATAGATATAGATAGATATAGATAGATATAGTCTTGATTTAGATTACACCCCCAATGTTGACTAAAAGCCCAAAAGTCAAAATTTATGTTTGATCTTATGTTGAATCAGACCTTTTTGCGTTGATTTCTGAGTGTATGAGATATGTACCTGTTCATCATCTCACAGAGCAACAACTGTGTGTGCATGTGTGTGTGTGTGTGTGTGTGTGTGTGTGTGCATGTATGTGTGCTATTCCCACAGTCTCTGGATGGCTTTGTGTTTGTGGTCAGTCAAGAAGGCAGATTCCTGTACATCTCTGAGACCGTATCTATCTACCTGGGCCTCTCACAGGTCAGACACACACCCACACACACACATGCACACACACACACACACACACACACACACACACACACACACACACACACACACACACACACACACACACACAAAGAGGCTGCATTGTTTTATGTACTGTAACCCTTCTTTCTGTGTGTATTGTGTAGATGTATATGTGTGTGTGTTGGAGTGTATTATTCATGTTGGTGTCTGAGAGTAAAAGATAAGGTATAAGGAAGAAGCCTCTCCTTCCTCCTCTTCCTCTCTCTTTCTCTTGTACCCTCTCCCTCTCTCTCACTCTCTCTCTCCCTCCCTCTCTCTCTTTCCTTAGGCCGCTGTGAGCTCCATCACCAGGTGTTCACCTCTGTTGATTGCTTCTGGCCTCTTGTACAGAGAATGTTAACTCCTGCCATTTCGCCCAGATGCATAAATAATAACAGTAATTACTTGCACAGCAATCAAAGTGTCGCCCTGGCAGACTGGGGTCTGTCTCGGGAGCAAATCGATAGGCATCTTAAAAGCAGCATTGATTGTGTGATGAAAAACACACACACACGCACAAACACGCACACACACACACCCAACAAGGGGGGTGGGAAGACAGATTGTAAGGAAAGGATGGAGCAAGGGAAAACAGATATGTTTAGGAAGAGGAGCTGAACAGTGAGGGGGACGTGACCAAGGGATTGAGTGGGTGGAGAGGATGGATGGCTCTGTGATCGGGTTTTTTGGCCTTGCTGGCGCTGGACCCTCTTTTCAGCCCGGCTCAGAGGAGACGGCTCGGCCCAGTCCAGATGTATGACTCCTGTTTCACAGCTTTGGTCCACCCTGATCACGTTTCGAAGAGCACCGTGATTCTGACAGTGTGTGTCACCGGAGTAAGTCAACATGATGGCTTCTGTTGTATGACACGTCACGATAGCGCTGATCTTATCGAACACAAACCCCCAGCTGTTAGCCTTCACGCGTCACAGTGTCTCTTTATGAAAGAGGACCAGCTCTGAGAGGAAGCTCTGACATCACACCAGGACTTGTCTCTCAGGGTACGAACTGAAATGAGTGTCAATAAGCAGGAGACCTTCTGGAGTCTCCTCTGGAGTCCCAGCCGATACGGGGTTAATCTCACTGGTCTGTCCACTAGACTGTAGGGGGGGTTGCTTATGTGGATTAGGACAGGTCAGCCCCCCCGTAGCCCCAGGTCTCGTCCTCTGCTGCCCGCTGAGATCATTGTGCCCCTGGCCTGAAGCCGTGGCCCCCAGGAGCCTCATGGATGAGGTGCAGTGGGGGGAGATCCACGGGTTGAGGCCACCCCCCTCCACCCCTGCCAGGGACAGGGGCAGCAGTGTAGGGCCGGACAGGGTAGGAAATTGATCCCTGCCTGGTTAGTATGCAGCTGCCTCTCCTCTCATTCCTCCAGCTCTCCTCTCCTCCCTCCGCGTCTCCCCCACCCCTCCCCCTATCTCTCCTCTCACCCACATCAGTCAGCAGCAGACTGAGAGTGTGTTGTGGCCGACTCGCCAGATGCCTTATACATATTAAAGCCACTGCTATTATTTATATCACCTCCCACTTCCTCCACCCTTTCCCCCTTATTCCTCTCACACTAAAGATTCTTCTCTCATCCTCCGTGTTTCTGCTCTTCTTCCTCTCGTCATCCTTCTCAATCCTTCCCTCTGTCATTGCTGAGGCTCGTCATACACTCCTCAGTGTCCGTAACAGCACAGTAGACACTCACTAGAAACCTCTGGGAACCTACGCCACCTTCTCCAAGGCATTGTGGGCCAGATTAAGTCCTCCAAGCCGGGGACCCTCTCCCTGATGTTCCTGTGAGACATCCCTGCCTGTCACCTCTCAATTAGTGGACACATGCTTCATGTCTCTGTCTCCCCGACTGCCATCCTGCTTTTGTTTAATTCTTTTTTTTTACCATGTCCTCTTTCTTTCTCTCTCTCTCTCTCTCTCTCTCTCTCTCTCTCTCTCTCTCTCTCCCTTTTCTTTTTTTCTTTCTCCTTCTGCCCAATTCCACCCATCCTGCTTCTTTATCCGTACGTATTAATGTCCTTGAAGGGCGGTGGAAAATCCTATAAAATCCTTCAGTAAATGGATCTAATCCCATAATAAACGGGTCTGTCCCACAGACAAGAGGAGAGAAACAGGCTTCTTATCAAGATAGAATAGAATCTGACCCTCACAGATTAGGTTTTTATAGATTGGGGGGGGGGGGGGGGGGGGTCGTGAGACTTTTGCTTTACTTTCTCTGCTGTCTTAACCCACTGACGCAGTAATTCCAATGAGCTTTGACACCAGCGAGGTGGAATGACACAGATTTTTACATATTCATTTTGGGCCCGTGCTGGTTCGGTATTGTGCCGTTTGGGTAATGCAGCAGATGGGGGAGATGCATGTAGCGTGGGCCTTGCCATGTCCATGCCTCGCCTTTAATACATTTTGCAATGTGTAGGAGAAAGAATATTACATGGAGCTCGTGCGGTGGTGTGGTTAATGTTTTATATGTCAGGATGCTTTTGTTAGCTGCCTGCACCCCCACCAACCTGTATGAGATTCTTTGTCTGTGTGAGCAGTCAGAGTTTGTTAGGGTCTCCTGTGTTTGGTATTACTGTTTGTGATATGGTATTACTTTTTATTTTACTATAGATTTGCATTTCATTTTTATTTCATTCTAATATGGGTATGTGTGTAAAATATGTATGAAAGCCAGTGAAAAGTTTGGTATTTGATTTTACATGTTGTAGCCTCTGTATTGTTTGAATGAGTGTTTGAGTGAGTGTTTGTGTGATTGAGTGAGTGTTTATGCGAGTGTTTGAGTGAGTGTGAGTGTTCATGTGAGTGTTTGAGTGAGTGTTTGTGTGAGTGTTCATGTGAGTGTTTGAGTGAGTGTTTGAGTGAATGTTTGAGTGAGTGTTTGAGTGAGTGTTTATGTGAGTGTTTGAGTGAGTGAGTGTTTGTGTGAGTATTTGAGTGAGTGTTTGTGTGAGTGAGTGAGTGAGTGAGTGAGTGTTTATGTGAGTCTTTGAGTGAGTGTTTGTGTGAGTGTTTGAGTGAGTTTTTGAGTGAGTGTTTATGTGAGTGTTTGAGTGAGCGTTTGTGTGAGTGAGTGAGTGAGTGAGTGAGTGAGTGTTTATGTGAGTCTTTGAGTGAGTGTTTGTGTGAGTGTTTGAGTGAGTTTTTGAGTGAGTTTTTGAGTGAGGTGAAGTATTAGGAGTAAGAGGAGGTGGTCTGAGAGTGTAAAGAACTACAAAAACCTTTTCAAGCTCAGACGTTTCCCTTAATTTCACCTGAAATGAAAAACCTCACAGTCCAGAACCATCAGCCAATTGCATATCTCAGTCCAGAACCATTACAACACCCAGCCAATTGCAGATCACAGTCTGTGTGTGTGTGTGTGTGTGTGTATGCTTCTTCAGGTGGAACTGACAGGCAGTAGCGTGTTTGACTACATCCACCCAGCAGACCATGTGGAGATGGCAGAGCGTCTGGGGATTAAACCACACCTCCGTGCAGAGGCGGGCTGTCAGACCGCCCCCGAGAGTGCGTCAAGCTCCGCCTCCACCTCCTCCCTGGCTGGTACACCTGAACCAGGTGACTACTCCTCCAAAGCATCCATTGATTTTGTTAGAAAAAAAGTAATTCAGTAATTCATTCTTTCACCTTCCTAACTAAGAGACGCATGTACACAGAGCATGGGGCATCTTGTGTGTGTGTGTGTGTGTGTGTGTATTGTGTGTGTGTATTGTGATTGTGTGTGTGTGTGTGTGTATTGTGTGGTATTGTGTGTGTTTGTGTGTGTGTGTGTGTTTTGTGTGTTGTGTGTGTGTGTGTGTGTGTATTGTGTGTGTGTAATGTGTGTGTGTGTTTGTGTGTGTTGTGTGTGTGTGTGTTTTGTGTGTGTGTGTATTGTGTGTGTGTGTGTGTTTTGTGTGTGTGTGTGTATTGTGTATGTGTGTGTCGTGTGTGTGTGTGTGTTTTGTGTGTGTATTGTGTGTGTTTTGTGTGTGTGTGTATTGTGTGTGTGTGTGTATTGTGTGTGTGTGTATTTGTGTGTGTGTGTGTGTGTGTGTGTGTGTGTGTGTGTGTGTGTGTGTGTGTGTGTGTGTGTGTGTGTGTGTAACTGTATATACGTTTGCCTCTCTCCCTACAGCTCCTTCCAGTCCCCTCTCTCCCGGGGATGAGCTGGTTGAACGCGGTTTCTTCATCCGTATGAAATCCACCCTCACGAAGCGTGGCCTCCATGTCAAATCTTCGGGTTATAAGGTGAGACGCATCTTTCACTTGGACACTTTAGGCCTTAAGAGTCAGGATCTATTAGAGGTGCAGTGTTAAGATCTTTCACAGTTGTAGACTTAAGGTTATACTTCCTATAATTATCAGTCCCAGTTACGGAAACACTAGAAGAGTTTTTCTTATTCTGACACTTAGTTTAGCAGATAATCTTTAACCCGTACTTGACCTGAGTCCAGTGTCCAAACCAAGGAACTCTGGGAAACGTGTAGGGTCAGGTTCAGGTTCAGGGTCAGGGTTTGTATTGTTGTGCTTTGTGGCCTTTGTGCTACTTTGAAATACAGCTCAGCACAGTAATCCTAGCGTTCTTCACCAGTGCGTTCATCTTCCTGTCAGGTAATTCATGTAACAGGACGAATCCGCTGTCGGCCAGCCCTGGTGCCAGGCTCCTCCCACTCGCTCCAGCGGCCGATGGGATTGGTCGCCCTCGCTCACACACTTCCACCCTCCACTCTTAATGAGGTGCGGATGGAGAGTCACATGTTTGTGTTCCGGGTCAACATGGACCTGCAGGTCACCTACTGTGAGAACAGGTACTATCATGCTGCTTTATTCAGAGTGTATAAGTCCAGTAAACACACATCCTGTCGTCTGTAATGTTTACATTTTTTTTTACAAATGACATTTCAAAATGGATATTGTCCTAAAAACATGGCATAACGTTCATAATGTTTCAGAATGGCAACCTTCGCCTTGATATTTTCAGCAGAAAAACTTATGTAATAAATTATTACATAACTTTGTTAAGATATTTGTTAATAAGATTGTTACATATTTGACTCTTTGAGATCCATCCTGAATTTTTACAGATGAACTGTAAAACTGAACAGAATTGAACAGAACAGAACTGAACTTCAACCAATGTTAATTTCACATATGTAGCACAATATACCATAAGCAACGGGCACTAAAATGGCACATGGATCCACCCATGCCAGTGGATAGAGTTTGCCAGTGGGTGGAGATGGGGGTGGAGATTGGGGTGGAAATTGGGGTGGAGATGGGGGTGGAGATGGGGTGGAGATTGGGGTGGAGATGGGGGTGGAAATTGGGATGGACATGGGGGTGTAGATGGGGTGGAGATTGGGGTGGACAAGGGGGTGTAGATGGGGTGGAGATGGGGGTGGAGATGGGGACTGTTCAGGTTCAAGTTCACTTGGTGAAATGCATTGCTGTCATTTGGCATGAAGCCTTTGTGCTGATACGGATTCTCCTTCACGCACGTCCCGTTCTGCAGGATCTCGGAGTACATGGACCTGAGTCCAGCGGAGGTGGTAGGACACACCTGCTACCGCTTCATCCATGTGGAAGACCTAGACACCATCAGACAGAGCCATGAAGACCGTACGCACCTCATTCACTCCACTTTTACTACACTGTAACGCTTTTACTCTCTGTTAATATATGTGCCAGTGGGCCTCTCTCTCTCTCTCTCTCTCTCTCTCTCTCTCTCTCTCTCTCTCTCTCTCTCTCTCTCTCTGTTATCTCTCTGTTATCTCTCTTTCTGTCTGCTCACAGTATACTCGGTTTCAACAGTCTATTGAGAAGCTGGTATATTTCACAGGAAGCACAGTGAAAGAAAGAGGCAGACCCACAGCTCAACGAAGGCCCTTGTGAAGCTGAAAGCAGCCATAACAGATGGGAAAAGAGAGTGATTACTGCAGTGGTAGCAAAGCAGACAGATAAGGGATGAAGAAAAAACAGCTCTGAAGTTTTGATTATAAAAACGACAAATTCTCTCACTCTCGGCAGCTTCAAGAAAGCCCCAAACCTGCCGCTTTTGCCAACGGCGCCCCCTAGCTACGATAGCAGAGATGGAGCTTGCATGCCATGAGTTTGTATGCAGTCTATTTGTGACAAAGTTGTCAAAATGCGTTGTCTCTTCCCTAAACCCACTGTGCTGTGCCCTCAGTGTTAAGGAAGGGGCAGGTGGTGACAGGATACTATCGTTGGATGCAGAGACGCGGGGGCTACCTGTGGGTGCAGTCCTGCGCTACTGTGTCCATCAACCACAAAGCGCCACACGAACGCAACGTCATCTGGGTCAACTACATCCTCAGGTCAGCACTCTAATAGTGGCACAGGAGACACGCTTGCCACTGTGTTCATTTGACTTGAAGAGAGGGTCACCAAGTGCCCTTTCTGCCACGTGTGTGTGTGTGTGTGTTGTGTGTGTGTGTGTGTGTGTGTGTGTGTGTGTGTGTGTGTGTGTGTGTGTGTGTGTGTGTGTGTGTGTGAGATTGTGTGAATGTGTGCATGTGTGTGTGTCTACGTTTGAATGCATGATTGTGTAACAATTATGGTAATAAGCTCAAACACCACACTCAACAACTCTTAGTCACTCCCTCTCTGTATGTGTGTGTGTGTGTGTGTGTGTGTGTGTGTGTGTGTGTGTGTGTGTGTGTGTGTGTGTGTGTGTGTGTGTGTGTTTTGTGAGACACAAAAATAGACAAACACGCATACACCCAAACACACGCACACACACACACACACACACACACACACACAAATATAAAGAAAAGTCAGACAAAAACGTGGAGGCCGAGCTGAATTACAATGATAATTGGGCTGGCGATATATAATTACACCAAATGGATGTCAAAATTTTCTGGCTGAATGGTGTTTTAGGTAATTAACGCTGTAATTATGAGAGCTAATTAACTTCTACAGCACCCTCCTGAAGCTGCTCTCTTAACAGAAGGGGTTTGAGTGTAGTTCTGTGTGAAGAGGACGTGTGTGTGTGTGTGTGTGTGTGTGTGTGTGTGTGTGTGTGTGTGTGTGTGTGTGTGTGTGTGTGTGTGTGTGTGTGTGTGTGTGTTGTGGATAGAAGACAGGATAAGGGGCAACCTGATTCACTCTCTTTCACTGCGTTATAGTGGGGTGGTAAATCTGTGTTGTTTATAAAACGATCGTGGCCCTGTCACGCTGTTCAAGCACTCACGGAATTGCCAACCGAATGTCACCTGTGAAATGGTGTGATGTGTTCTGACCAGCTTGTATCGTGAGTGAATGCTAATACCTGCTAAAAGCACTAGCATCAAATCAGCATAACCACCTTCTTTATGTCCTTTCTCAGTCGAACAGAAATGCCAGACACGCCACTGGATTTACTACAACTCCCAGAAACCCTGCGTGCCGAGCGTCTACGGGCAAACTCCTCCCCCCATGACATCTCTCCAAAAGCCCAGGGTATGTCCAGTAATTAGCACACTCAGGCATACACACACACACACACACACACACACACACAGCATGTGTTCTGTATTGATGAAAATAATTTGGAGTGCATGAGCTCTATAGCAGCTGTCAAAGCCGAGTTGTGTCTGCTCTGCAGGCTCAGCGGCGCCCCCGCCAGGGAAGGGAGGGGTACTGCCATCAGAACCCGAACGCAAAGGGAGAGAACCATATCCACACTCCGCCGTGAACCAATCGGACGACAGGAGGAAGCGGTCTCACCGGTCCAACCCTGGAAACGGTCCCCCGGAAACAAGGAGGCGGATGGAAGTGTTCCGGGGCAGAGGGGGCAGTCCGTCGGGCTCCTCGGAGCTGGGGAGCGAGAGCGAGGGAGGAGAGGAGGGAGAGGAGGAGAGGGAGGCCGAGTGGGAACACACCAGCGTGAAGAGTGAGGAGGGGCCCCCCAAGCAGCCCAGCAGGGGGAGCGTTCCCAGCAAAGTCCACAACGGCCGCGCGGTGATCCAGCACCTGAAGAGTGTGGCCACCAGCACCGCCGGGTCCAACATTAAGACCGAGGAAGAGCTGCTGGGATCCGGCGTGCGTTCTGCCCCCGGGGGTCGATGGAACCACCCCCAGCCCAGCGCCCACACCACCCCGGGGGGTGTAAATGGCAGCAGTCCCCCCTCTCAAGCCCCAGACTCGGCCAGTACCGAAGCTCCAGCTAAAGGCCTGTTCGGCCCGCCCTCTCCCACCCTGTCCCCGCCCGTCTCGGCCTCGCCCCTCCCCAGGGAAGACAGGCCCCTCCACGGGGGCCGCGGCCCAGACTACGAGCTTCTCCAGAGACTAGCAGCGGGTGGGGCCGCCGGACGCGTCCTGTTCCACCCGCTCGCCCTCGGCCCCCAGGCCCCGCAGAGCCTTTACGCCCCCAGCACCATCCGCTACGCCCCACCCGAGCTTCCCGCCAGCCACGGCGAGGGGCACCGCGCGGACCACGCCCCCAAATCGCCCGCTTTCTTCCCCCACCTGCAGAGGATCGCGGCTCTGCCTCCGTTCGGGGGTTTCTCTCCGTCTGACCCTCCCTTCCCTCACTCACTGTCCTTCTGCATGAACGGCCTGAGGGGGACAACCGGGGCGGAGGAGGACTGAGGACAGATACCCAAATACAGAGACGGAATGAGAGAGAGAGAGAGGGAGGGGAGAGAAAGGGAGGGAAGGAGAGAAAGAGAGAGATGGATGGTAGAGACGGCACCATACTGTAGAAGACTACTCACAGAGAGATGAAGGGCACAGGTTTGTCATACAGTCTTCCCAGCATGCTCTCTTGCTAACTTGTGTGCTCGTAGGTCTTCCTCTCTCTGGACATGCAGGAAAAGCCATACCGAGCAAACCGAGATCTCCATGTCCCCACGCACCTCACGCCAGGGAGAACTCCAGACGGGGACACACATACACGGAGCAAAAGGGACCATAGCATGCCCAGACATCCTGGCACCGCGCTCCGGACCATCGTCCAGTGCCAAAAAACTGTGGCTGGCACAAGAAAGCACAGTCTCTCCATGGAGTGCTCATGATTAAACCCCTTCGCAGGGTTACATCCTGTCAAAACATGGTATTGTTTTTTATTTTGTACAAAAAAAAAAAACATACAATATTAGTGTCTTATTCTCATGTCTTTGAGCTCGCAAAAAAAAAAAAAAAAAAAGAGAATCTTCTGAGTGATCTATTCAACACTAGCGGCCATATTTAAGACATCTGGGATATAAAGACTCATCAATGCAAGGCGGCAAAGCCCTATACACAATGTGAACTAATTAATGTCACAAACTAACTTTCTTATTGATGTTTATTGGGTTGTGTGGTGGGGGGGGTTTGGGTGTGGTCGGGGGGGGCGGGGTTGGGTGTTGTGGGTGTGGTCAGGGGGCGGGGTTGGGTGTGTTTTCATTATGTCACCATGTCCAAGCACTTAACGCTATTGAACATAAAGCACTTCATCATGACCACACCTTCCGTTTTTGTCTGCTGTATAATAATATTAAAAAAAAACTGGAATGACTGCGGTCATAAAACAAAAAAATAAACAAACACTTTTAATTCCAAGATATAAAGTCTGGGAGCCAATATGGTGAAGCCTGTCACAGAACAGGAACGTAGCCATGGAAACGTGGTCACTGAAGCAGCATCTTTGTGATGGTCGTAGCGACGGATACACACGTGGATACACACGTGGATACACACGTGGATACACACGTCTCCACACAGTCGGGCCAGTCGCGGTTCTGTGGGATGGGGAGTCTGATGTGTCCAGCATCCGCACTGACGCTTGCTGTACTTTTACACGTCGGGCAGCCGACACCTGACTTAGAAATCAGCACCCTTAAACCCTTCTGGGTATTTTACTGAATCAATCGAATGAATCTGGCATACTTAGCAAAGCACTGTTGCATTCATTTTTAAATATCCATCACTGTTAAAAAAGATTTATTAGAATTTGTTGTAGCTGTGACACTACCTAGCTAACATGGCTTGCTCCAGGGTTTGTTAGAGGGGCAGAGCGCTTGGGTGCTTTGTGAGTGGATCTCCGGGCATCCACTGCAAAGAGTTGGTTACGTTTTCAGTTACAGTGAAGCCTGTTTAAAAGCTGCATCATGGATCAAATCAGAGTACAAAAGATATTCCAGAATCAGGCCAGTGTGGCAGTCTGCAGGTTCTGCAGAAAACAATATATCTGACAAAAAAGAGCATTTTTAAAATCCGAGTGGCCATAACAGTTTTCACTTTGACTAAAAGACAAGCCTTTTGTGTCTTACCTCTTAGTGCATGTGTGTGTGTGTGAGTGCGTGCGCGTGTGTGTGTGTGTGTGTGTGTGTGTGTGTGTGTGTGGAAAGTTCATACACACCTGTGTAATATGATTCATGAGCTCATGATGTGTCTGTTAACCTACACCATCACTGTGATCTAATCTTTTTATGTTAAAATATTTGTGAAAATACAATGACATCATTAAAATGAAAATCTGTACAAATTATTATAACAACAATACAGATGACAGACAATAAACTATATTCCTGTAGTGGAGTGTTTTTTTTTTTTTCCTGTGCTTGATCATAACAGATCTATATATTGCACGTCTAGGTTTCTAAATAGTTTAAAATGTTATGTGCTATGTTTTGGAATCCGGAATATTCTACCATCAACTCAAACTTGAAAAACACACCATGACTTTTATAGCAAAAAGTGAAGGATCATTGAGGATTAACAAGATGCGAGTGTCTTGGTTTGATAATGAAGTTCTCACGTCTCAGAACCTTCAACGGCAGCACCAGAGCTGGAAGCCGCACGTCGAGGGAGTCGCTCTGACGCGGTGATAAACGCCTTCACCTCCACCGGCCTATTCGTTTAGACACGCTGCTGCTCAAATTTCCTGTCAACTCGCCCTGCTCGCACCGAGAGACGAGATCTGAACAGCGCACGTCATAATCTGCATATAGATTCATAACCCACGGCCCTTGGCTTTGAAGCCGGCCCGGTTAGCGGTCCCGCTGTCAAAGTAGCGGGCTCAGGGTCGAGACAAAAGGAGAGAGTGGTGATTGAAAGGCGAGGCGTGCGAGTTATGGCGGTGGTGTTGTGTTGTTTCAAGGAACCCCAGGGAGGGGCTCTGACATTGAAGATGGGTTAAGTCCTGTTTTACATTCAAGTGGCAGGCCCTAGTTCATTAGTGTGGGGATCATTCCCTCTTGACGACTAAAGGAATTGCATACTAAAGAAGTGGAGTTGTTGGGGAGAAAACAGAGCTGTGTGAGGCGTCGTGCGGGTGCCTTGCGCTGGCGGAGACGATGGCCCGGGTGTTCTCCACACCACCGCACCTGCTCGCCCTCCCGTGTCCCTGCGTGAAACTGACGTCCACAGCAGGCTTGGCCGATAGGGTCAACGCGCCTTAGCGTTTCTGTGCAAGTTTCGTATTTTGTCTTTGCAAAGTGAGGTTTAAAGGACTCTCGCAGGTACGTGCGGAGTGGTTTTGATGCGAATGCTCCACTCGTAGACACCGTTCTCTTAGGAACTCGGGTCAGGTAGCGCGGGGAAGGTGAGGTCTGGCCAGGGCGCGCGTTTGGGCGCCGTGCCCTTTAGGTGTGTGCCGGCCCCTGCAGACACCCTGCATGCCAAACAGGGCTACGCAGCTAGACACCGCCAAGAGGGGTGTGAGAGAGAGAGAGAGAGAGAGAGGGAGAGAGAGAATGAGGGAGAGACAGAGAGAGGGAGAGAAAGAGGGAGAGAGAGGGAGAAGGGAAAGGGAGAGAGAGAGAGAGAATGAGGGAGAGACAGAGAGAGGGAGAAGGGAAAGGGAGAGAGAATGAGGGAGAGACAGACACAGAGGGAGAGAAAGAGAGAGAGGGAGAAGGGAAAGGGAGAGAGAGAGAGAGAGAGAGAGAGAGACGAGAGAGAGAGACGGAGGGAGAGAAAGAGAAGGGAGAAAGACAGAGTGGCAGAAAGGGAGAGTGAAAGAGAGACATGAGAGAGAGAGAGAGAGAATGAGGGAGAGACAGACAGAGAGGGAGAGAGTGAGTGAGGGTAAGAGGGAGAGAATGGCAGAAAGGGAGAGAGAGAAAGACAGAGAGAGAGAAAGACAGAGGGAGAGAAAGAGACAGAGGGAGAGAGAGAGAGAGGGTTTCGGCCCTCTGCTGCACTGAAACATACCCAGAATGTGTAACGAACAAACTGCGCCAAAGCAGCGAAGTAGAAAGAGCATCACAGGACTTTAAACGCAGGACAGAGAGGGGAGGAGCAGAGGGCGGAGTCAGGGCCCCGCACTTCACTGGAGCCTTGGCAACCACATCAGGGAGAGTCGGACACAAACGTGGCAGCCTTACAGATGCTGGTGTGCTGGGGCGGTGAGCCGCGACCACACCCCTGCCTGGAAACCCCGCCCACTTTCACACCACACCTCCGTACGCTCACACCGCCAAAGCTGATGTGGATCATACTGAAAAATGAGTGAGTCAAGATTCAAGAGGTGACAAACTACAGCAGATTAAACTCTCCTCGAGATTCTGATAGATTACATTCTCTGATCAGATTATCTGATACGGTTCTGATGGATTATCTTCTCTGATAAGATTCTGATTTTAATAAGATTCTCTGGCGGTTAGAGGAAGTCTTTGAGGTTCAGTCTGAGCAGGTGTCTCCTCTCCTCTTCAGACGCACAGCCCCTCACAACTACCGTGTCTGTGTAAAGTGGAGCACTTTAACGCTTGGCTATGGCTCACACAGGCCCACTGCCAAGCCCACGCAACATCTCTGAAAAACTACCACACTGTTGCCATTGGCTGTTCAGTCTTGAATATGTACATATTCATAGGCTCATTATGCACTGAACTGAAGGTCATGTGTCAGTGTGCAATCCCACATACACACAAAACCCACAATCAACATGTTATTTCAGAGACAATAAAATACACAAGAACTGCATTTTCCAATATTACATTTTACTGTCAAACAGTTTTCCTGATTTATGAAAGAAAATTCTGATGAATATTGAACACATTAATATCGACTTGCACTGTGGATTCAAAAAAGCAAAGACAATAAATTGATTGTTTTATGTATAAATCCTTACAAAAGTCCTGGGATTAGATGGGTACAGGTCCCGATCAGAAGTAAATTCGAATATACACTCAATTCGAATATAAACTCAATTTCGAATATACACTCAAGTGTTCAGTCCAAGCAGTATGCTCTGTCTGTACAAACACATCTATCCTGTAGGTAATAAAAACATGAAACAAATAAATAGCACATAACCCTGACGAGCATGTTCAGTATGACGTGATAACCTACCTCAGTCACAAAGGTCACGGCCGCAGAAGCGTGTGTTGCTAGAACGTTTCTGAAGCCGCTCTAGAGCCCGTGAACCACCGTGAGTTATCCAGAAAAGCTTTTCCTAGAAAGCTAATTAAGCTGAAACGTGGACAAATGTGTATTTTGCGTAGAACTATTGCCACAGTTTTTTTTTTTACTTGGTGGAGAACCTGTTGAAACCATCACTCACGTTCAACCTGCTGAGAAACAGGAAGAACGCATCAGCAGTTAAGAACAAACAGGACGCTCGGAAGCTCAACGTTGGAGTGGTGTGTGTGTGTGTACGCACGGGGAGCGCAGGAAGCCCTGACCACACACCCTCTGCAAACACCGCACATCTGAAGTCAATGCTGTCAGGGAGAAAAGCTCAGACCAAGTGCCACGCCATCACCAAACTAACGCAGTCACGGAGCAAGACACCGCTCCGGTATGAACTCTGTGTTTCCTGTTTTGCCACAGCAGAACTGTTGCGGTCACGTCCACCAATAAGGGGTTAATTCAGACGATGAATTCAGTTCACACGCTGAATTAACTGTCTGAAAAAATCCCCTATAAATGTGTCTGTGGGTCAAATGTAAGCTCAGCTTCAGCCATCTCGGCACAAAACAGCCACACAAAACAGCGAACACCTCCACAAGCTGGAGGTGTTCGCACACAGCACAGCCGTCAGCTCTCCGAGAACCTCCCTCTCTGGCTTACCATGTCTGAAGGGTCTGGCAGTTCTGATCCAGGTTCAGATGAAAAAAGACGGGCACAGGGGAAACAATACAAGCACTTCAAACACACACACACAAAACCCAAAAAGGCTTCAGAACCGAGTTAATCCTATCGAGATTTGGACTGAAGCATAGTTCAGCATTATTTTAAGACCGACTGCTTGACCCAACACAGGGTATTTTGTGACATTTTCCATCATGCATCTAAGACTCGATCTAAACACCAGCAAGAATGAACAAGGTTTATATAAGACATCAGGAGACCAAATCACACCAAGAATCCATTTTTAAAGGAAAAAAAAAAAAACATGTTTGCAGGTCAACTTTTGAACTCCAGATGATAAAGCAGTGTGTAAGGGGCGGGGCGAGCCATCTCCCAGGGAGACGACCCTTGACCTGTTCAGGGTGACCCCGTGTGCAGACCTGCCGCATGCAGACCTGGTAGACCAACACGTGTCCTATAGCTCAGCAGCGAGCTTCTAACTATACACAGACACAGGAAAACCTTTAAAGATCTCTCCATCCTCACTCCTCCACAGTAGCGCCCCCTAGTGGCAAAAAAAAAAAACAGATTCCTTGATTTCTTTAAAGTCAGATGTTTAAACTTTGATGATTAAAGTTGTATGTAATTTCAGACAGGGAATAAATCAATCCACCCCACCGCACACGCAACCCCCCCACCACAACTCACTGGAACCCGACCAGAACAGGCCCGCTCGAACACACCAACATTCCAACCTTAGTCAATCAGACCTGTGAAGTGTGCAATCTGTCCGAAGTTTGCGATCTATCGCCGGGGAACGCCTCGTGCTACTTACCAAGAAGTCCAATTCTGTTGGCATTTTTTTACTAAGCCAATGTGCCAATTATCTACAACACACATGTGGCTGTAACGTCGACATTACTTTTCTGATCCATCTGAGAGGAGTGGACAAAGACCAGGCACGACGCCAGAGCTTCACTCGTTAATTCCAGCCATTCTGGGTCGTTAGTGGGATCGTTAAGCTCACTCCAGAGGCAGGTCCAATAACTCCGGGGGTATTCTGCCCCTTTCCCTGCCCCTCTGCACATTTACCACAGGAACTGGAAACAACTCAGCCCACACACACACACACACACACACGATAATGATGGAATACCCCTTTTACACACGTACTTGAAATGTTCCGCATTTAAAAATATCTTGGTTTACTCCTTATCATACCCATAATGCATCACTATGGTGAGGATATTCAGGCTTCGTTCTCATGCACTCAAACCATTGCAGCAAAATAAAAATAAAAAAACAGCAAAACCTTTAACATAAACCAGCATAAGAGATCTCGACTGCCACTAAAGTTGTTCTTTTGCACCGAACAGTTTTTGACTTTTTGTCTAATTCAAATCCAGTCCAGAACGCTGATCCTGGATCAGACCGCACGACTCCCGTTACTTCTCTCGGCCCGTCTCGTCCGCGCGGTGGCGGTCTCGCCTGGCCTTGCACTCCGCACACTCGCCGCCTTCGTCGCGACCCTCCTCTTCCTCCTCGTGGACGATCTCCACCTCGAGGCGGCCGATGTAGAGCGATACCGCGCACAGCCAGAAGAGGGCGATGCCGGACACCACGGCGGTGTGGAGCAGCAGGGAAGGTAATGAGAGCAGCAGGAGTCTCCTCAAAGACAGCAAGCTGCCTACGTAGGACGCAGCGCCGAATGAGACGCACCCTCCGCCCAGGATGAAGAAGGCTGCGGAGGACAAGAATGAAGGAATAAAGCAACAGCTACAGTACAGCTGGAAGCTTCTCTCATACTAGACCAACACAGGGTGAAAATGGTGTCCACCACTGGTAGTGTTGCTCGAATATGACTAGAATACATCAAATAAACGCCCTACACAACCCTGAAATACAACACGCATTATTAGAGGCTTAAAGAGACCACCTGAGAGAGAGAGAGAGAGAGAGAGAGAGAGAGAGAGAGAGAGATAGAGAGAGAGATAGAGAGAGAGTAAAGGATGTACCATATGCTGCTTCTCTGCCTATGTCACTCTGTACAAAGGCGATGACTCCAATCCCAGTCGCCAGTAGACCGTTGCGGAACCATGACAGAAAACCTATAAAAAAAACATTTTTTTAAATCCCATCAAAATATTTTAAAGGAGCAATAAATCATTTTGTCACCAAATAGCAAACAATATTTATGAAAGTGATCATTTGCAAGGTTCCGACTTTTTCTCCGAAATGCAGCTGGTGTGGGATGAAGGATCAAACTGCTCTGTAGCCAAATGAACCTGTTAGATGTTCCTCTAGTCTGAACCACACAGAGGAACATCTAAACAGAACCTCTGAACCACACAGAGGAACATCTAAACAGAACCTCTGAACCACACAGAGGAACATCTAAACAGAACCTCTGAACCACACAAAGGAACATCTAAACAGAACCTCTGAACCACACAGAGGAACATCTAAACAGAACCTCTGAACCACACAGAGGAACATCTAAACAGAACCTCTGAACCTCGCAGGCCATTAGGTGTTAGTATAATGTTTCATAACGTGAAGAAGAATCGTTGGGTGGAAATAACTCATCCCACCGTTATAGCAGTTAAAATCAACTTCACATTTCACCTTGTGTGCAACACCTGCCAGGTACACGGACTCACCTGTTTCGTGCGACTTCCTCAGCATCTGCGGAGAAACGAGAGACGTGAGACACAAATAAAGACACTCGATCCTCTCGATGGAGAAACGAGACGGGATCACTTATGTGAAGAGCCCTGGGTCGTTTACCAGCGCGTCCGCCCGGTCCAGCTCCGTGGGATGCTGGGGCTCCGGGACCCTGTTTCTGGGCCACGGTCCCTTCTCCGCGGTCCACCGGACGGGCCCGCGATGGACCTTCCGCGCGGGACCGGAAACGTTCGGTGGTACCGAGCGTCTGAGAATAGAACAGAGCGGAGACGCGAACCGGTGGAGATGCCTGCACGTTAACCAGCTGAGAGTAGACATCGCTTCTCCTAAGTCGCCGAACACGACCTCCGAACTTTCTCCACCGAACACGAGCAAGAGGGCCGCAGGTACTGAGAGAAAACAGAAGTAGCGCCCTCTATGGTTCCTGTTGATCTCACCTTATTCGTTTGTATTATTGAAAGTGTGTTATTATAATGTTCTTTGTAGATTTACTTTACCTATCATCCTATTCGGGACAATGTTTTATAAAGATGAGCTAACGGTTAAAAGAGAGTTTTCGTATAAATTAATAAAATGTTATAATCGACGTTCATACTCGATTATTCCACAAGAGGGCGCTGCCTTACCATGAAAGTTTGAAAAATTAACACGTTCTGTGTGTCTTCGTAAAACGTTCAATTATTGAATGTAAGTAATTTCGCAACTGCAGAACTGCTTGTACATTTTCAACTTTTAGATGAGATGTTGACCATTTAGGTCATATGAAATGAGATGTTCGCCAATTAAGGTCATGCATGTTTTGTAAAGATAAGCCAACATGAGCATATTTGTGATGACTATATTCAGAGCAAAATTCAGAGAGTATGGAAGCTATGTTTGTGTCTTTGTGTGCACCTTTGTATGTTTTTACATGACTTTGTATCTGGGGATGTATGAAAATGTGGAAAGTGTGTGTGTGTGTGTGTGTGTGTGTGTGTGTGTGTGTGTGTGTGTGTGTGTGTGTGTGTGTGTGTGTGTGTGTGGTCTTCCTTAGATAAGTGTGAGGCCTCTTCCTCCCTGCGTCTCTGAACTGGGATCCCTTTGTCTCAGTTTCCTCAGGGACACTGGTTCAGCAGCCCAGCCCTACCTGATGGTTCCATAGCGTGAGGGCACGAGGAGGAAGTTGAGGAGTCATGGGAAAGCTACAAATGTACTTAGGCATGTGTGTGTGTGTGTGTGTGTGTGTGTGTGTGTGTGTGTGTGTGTGTGTGTGTGTGTTTGTGTGTGTGTAAAGGAAATGAGAATTCTTTGATGCATAGAGCTGCTGAATTCCAAGTCTTATTTCTCATTGTCACGCTACACTGAACTGACCAATCACTGAGGACACAGTTCATTTATTTTTTTTAATAACACCTCAGGTTGTTTGTGTAAGTCCATTGTGGTTTCATTTCTTGCCTGTAAGGAAAATGTTGCATTTTACAGGTTAGGAAGATTTTTACAGCCAATTAAGATTCGTAATGACTGATAATGCCTTACTCAAATCAACACTACCTTAGTGGGGTTACAGGACTAAATATCTTTTGGTTTAGAGCCAAAACTGACTGACTACTACCAGTTTGTAAAAGTAAACAGTGAAACAAAATGGCATCCCTCAAGGACCTATGCTTGGATCTTCACTGTTCTCTCTATATGTTTCCTGTTATTTCTAAACAAGGCATTAGCTTTCACTGCTGTGTTGATGACATAGCTGTGTGCACCATCTCCAGTGTTACAAGACTGAGACATTAAAGCAGACAGTCTAACCACATCCTCTTACTAAAATCCCCTCGTTCCTGTTGGTCCTTAAACGGCTGAATTAATGCTATGTTTTGGTAGCCTTGCTAGCCTTATTGCCCTGGGAGGAGCTATGAAACCCTGGGAGGAGCTATGGTTCCTCTGGGAGGAGCTATGGATCCTCTGGGAGGAGCTATGAAACCCTTGGTGTCCCAGTGGAGTCTAGAAAGACTTGGACTGGTTTTCAGTGAACAATCTGAATGCCTCACCCAAATTTTTATTAGTAATTTCTTGTCTTATAAACTTATTTGTATACGTTTTAATAAGCAAAAAAGCACATTTCTCATTATATCATGAAATTGATATCCATCCAGATGAGGTTGGGTTCTTCTAAACCATGGTGCCTCTCCAGGTTTCTTCCTCCTGGGGGGGGACACATCAGACTAGTTCAACATGGTCTGTCAATTTAGGTTTTTTCACCAGTGTTCACTCAAAAGTCACCGCACCGCACACGATCAGGAAATCTGTGTGTAGATCCAGTCGATAGTCGTTGTGCTTGTTTGAGATTTCAGATCAGACTGTAAAGGGTTGAGAAAACCTCTGAGATGGAGACCTGCACTCGTGTCTCAGGCGAGCGATGCGCAGAGATGCAGAAGTGACTGGCTGAACAAAACCAGTGCAGGAACCGGAGGATGTTTCAGTACCCAGGATGTAGATCAGTACTCCAAGCTTCCATTTCCGAACCCTTAGAATATATCAAGAATAGTTTATTCCCTCACCTTTAGTCTGGTCTTCAGTGAGCGTGCTCAAATCCAATTCTTTTCTCCAATGTCTTTTCCCCGGTTTTGCATAGCATGTTGTGTTTCTATGCTGCTGCCAGGGGGCGCTGTACTGGGCATGTAACGGGATCGGAGGCGTCCGTAGGTTAAGAGGCTTCCATAATTCTTTTAAGAATTAATTAAAAATGCATTAATAGATAATAGATATTAATAAACCTAATTAGAGCCAATGTTCTGCATTTAAATCTCAAATTTATTGTTTCCTTTAACAACGAAAAGGGTCTTAAGCCAAAACAACAAAGATTTTGTATCTAGCAAATACTTAAAGATCCCTACTGTGCAGTCTTAAAGAACCCGACATAATACCTTAAATAATCCTACATAAAGCCTTAAAGAACCCTACATAAAATTTTATTGATAAGGGTTTTTTTCAGTTTTGACAAATCAGATTGAATGGAAATAGTCCAATGAAAAATCAACATCAAACGTCCTGAATCTTTTTTTTCCTTTTTAACGAACAAATATGCACTTTCACAATAAACAAATAATGTGATCTGCATACTAATGTACAGAATTGTAATGTCACATAAAACAGTTGCTTAGCTTAAACCTAATGTACTGAAATACCATTTTATACAGAAACGCACAATGTAAGGCACAGTAGACAAGGTCTACATAATCATAGAGACATTTGAATCAAATACGGCAAAACTGGGAAAAGGTGAGCAAATATTTCTTTTTATAACCCCATTTAAAACCCCCATTTTATAACCCCATTTTAAAACTTTTTAAATCCCTTGTTTTAAAACTGTCTATTGCGTTTTAATTATCGTGTTACACACAGCACAAAGCATTTTCCACACGTATTTTCCTCTCATTCAAAATCACAATTTCTACAATAAAGTGCTTTGTTAATGACTTCTGTGACATCTGCAAACAAACGTGACAGACAGCAGAAGGCAACGGACCCATTGTGTTCTTGTGTTATGGTGCCATCATCTCCTTCTGCAACCCAGTTCTCCACACACCAACCAGGTGTGTGTGTGAGTCACACACCAACTCAATCCACCCTCCACACACCAACCAATAAACAGTCCACATGGGGTTTCCCCACACTGCTTCATGTAGGTTCATTGATATTCTACTTTTATTGAGAAGTTTGTTGAGAGTTTGACATAATTTCTAAACAAATCAGGATCTGAGATGTAGTCATGAAAATGTCAGTCTGGATATCTGTTCTAGTGGTTCCCACGGTAACGGCCCAATCCTTTTTTGGGGTGAGAAGATTCTGTAGTGATGAGGCGGTAATGCAGAAGCCTTTTGCTGGTGAACTTCTAAGCTTATTTTATCATACACTCCTGATCATTAACAGAGGCTAAATACTGTATGGCGAGAGCCAAGCAGCAGCACGTCCTCAGAATGTTATTTACTTTCTGGTTCTAGTTGGTATTGAGGATAAGTATGAGCCAATATCTCGAGGTGTAAGAACTTTGTTACCATATCACATATTTGTACCACTATTCTTCAGTGTGGGTCAGTATGAAGTGTTTGCAGTGCTTTCTGGGAAGTGTAGGCACAAAGCCCTAGCAGAATGAGAATGTACTCTCAGATGAGAAACCTTATGAGAAACACCATTTGAGTTTGTGAAATTGTCATTTTGTTGTTTTATGACCCTTGAAATAAGAGATTGTTCTCTCTTTTTTTAAAGGTGACTTGAGTGCATCGCCATGGATACATAAAAAGGCCTTTTAAAGGCATAGTGGCGCGTATCATTTAAAAAATCTTCCCATAGCCTGGTACTCCCTAACCAGAGAAATACCGTTCAGTTTAAAAGAACATTGTTACAGGCAAGGCAAAGCCATGAAAGTATAGCTGACTTTCAAACTGTAAAACACAGACACACACACACACACACACACACACAATCTCATGCACACAAACACACACAAACCCTGTGTTGACCCTCCTGCTGTGTGGTTGTACCACACACTGGGTGTGTGGATGAGGAGGTACATGGGGACTGACCAAGCAGACTCCTCGGTACCAGCAGTCATAAGGTCCTCACATTAGCGGTGAAATGTCCAGTCCTCGTTGCTTACTGTGTGTTGTCCCTGTGTATTTAGTCCGCTGAGCACTGTCCAGTGCTACCTTGCTCACAGGGGCTATGATATGGTTTGGAGCAAGACTGATGATGTCACTTCCTCTTCCATTCAGCCAGGGAGAGTGTGAACTCAAGACTCCTGACGTATCAGTCTTCTACAAGAGGTCGTGCGAGTTTATTTAAGGAGAGCTGATTTCTTACAATGTAAAAGCAGCCGTTGTATTCTTAGACGCTGCCATCTCCGAATGCAGCGTAGTGAGAAACATTTGCAAATGTTCGGTTTCATCTGCCAATCCAACGGACGTGTACGTTTGGGGTCTATCCCCAACACTCTCTCTCTCTCTCTCTCTCTCTCTCTCTCTCTCTCTCTCTCTCTCTCTCTCTCTCTCTCTCTCTCTCTCTCTCTCTCTCTCTTCTCAATGGTCAGTGAAATCTCTCCAAGCTGTCTCTGATAGGTCAGTCTGAGGCCAGTAGGAGTGGTCAGGATGACCTCACAGCATGGGCATCACTGCCTGTTCCATGGAGAGCAACATGGCTTGTGCAGGTACGTAGAAGGAAACACGGCCTGAGCTGCTTTGAGGGTCTAAGTCTGATCGCTGCGGCTGACCTGATCGCTCCGGGTGACCTGGTCGCTCTGAGTGACCCGGTCGCTCCCAGTGACCGGCACCTCCTCACCTTTCTGTCCCGCAGCTGTGAAGGAAACACACAGGAAACACATCGCAGGACACGGTCACACCACAGGAAACGCATCAGCATCACAGCAGTGTTGTTCTTCAACTCTCATCTTTAATCTCACACAAAAGTACCTTAATTTATTAATGAATTACCATGTTTCTCTTACTATGATCTAAAGTCTGCTAGTAAGAAGCTAGCTGTTTACGACACAGAACGGACTGGACCAAACTAAAGTGAGTGAGCAGGCTGTTGGTGTTTCAGCTCTGGCTCTAATGGAACGTTCTGGAACATACCTAGCTGGTATTTCTCCTTGGCTTCAGCCCGTTCCTTAGCATCAAAGTACCAAACAGTGATGGCATAGCTGTGGGAGGAAGGACAACCGAACTCAAATGAACCATGAAGCTCTGAGATTCACATGAACACCCGCATGAACACACACTTCACTTCACGGTTCACTTGTACATCAAACATTCCTACTGAACTCACTTTAGCTTTCACAGCTACATTCTCTGATGTTTATGTAGGAAATACCCCAGTGCCACAAGGGCAGAGAGAAGTTTAAGTCAAGGCTAGCCGATCTATGCAACCCGATTCAGACCACTCAGTGGAACACCCACTCAAGAGCACAGCAGCTGAAATATCGGCCTCTCACACTCAGGAAAAGTGTTCATCGTGTGTCCTGTCTTACTCTGCAGGAGTCACTGTTTCATATAGACACACACTGTATGTTCCACTGACCATGCCTCCAACACACACACACACACACACACACACACACACACACACACACACAAACTTTGCCCTACTTTCACTGACCCTGCCTCCAATACACACACATTCACTGTCACCCTCCCTCCCACACACACACACACACACACACTTCTGCTCATAATAATTCTATGCACTCCACAGCCATGTAAGTACCAAAGGCGCGGGTGTTTTTTGGTGGGGGGCCAGAATGCAGTGTAAAGATGTGTTGGGCAGGAAGAATACACCTTCAACTGAGAGACTCTTCCTGAGGAAACCCCACTGCAGCTGTGAGCTCCACAGTGCAACATCAAACTCAGCTGTGCTAGTGGGAGCCGTCTGTGTGTGTGTGTGTGTGTGTGTGTGTGTGTGTGTGTGTGTGTGTGTGTGTGTGTGTGTGTGTCACAGTAAGCTCTCTCACCGTTTGGCGTACGCTGGCTTCACCTCATGCGGGTTCCGTCGGTCGGACCAGAAAATGAGCAAGCGGTCAAACAGAGGCTCGATGTTCGCCACGACGTTACGGCCTTCTGGGTACAGCTGCAACAGACCCCCCTGGACCTACACACACACACACAAACATGCGTGTGTGCAGAAGAAGACACGATCAGATCGCATTCTGTGATAAGAGAGAGGCCCTGTGCTGTAGGACACAGACTCACTCAGGCTGTGTGTGTGGTGTGTGCGGTTTATGGTGTGTGCGGTTATTATGTTGTGAGTCCTCACCCTCACATCCCAGTTCTTATTCAGGTAGTAGATACACGTGATGCAACGTCCGTCTCCGTTCGGGTTGTCAACGTGACGCACATATCTCGCACCGTTGCCAGGGTAACATGCCACCATTGCCTGGAGAGAAAAGCAAAGAGGTCATTGAAAGACAAAGTACCATAATATCATTGGGCGACAATAACGAAACAATACACACACACACACACACACACACACACACACACACACACACACACACACACACACACACACACACACACACACACACACACACTCACACTCACATACATACACACACACACACACACACACACACACACACACACACACACACACACACACACACACACACACACACACACACACACACTCACACTCACATACATACACACACACACACACACACACACACACACACACACACACACACACACACACACACACACTCACACTCACACTCACACTCACATACATACACACACACACACACACACACACACACACACACACACACACACACACACACACACACACACACACACACACTCACACTCACACTCACATACATACACACACACACACACACACACACACACACACACACACACACACACACACACACACACACACACACACACACACTCACACTCACACTCACATACATACACACACACACACACACACACACACACACACACACACACTCACACTCACACTCACATACATACACACACACACACACACACACACACACACACACACACACACACACACACACACACACACACACACACACTCACACTCACATACATACACACACACACACACACACACACACACACACACACACACACACACACACACACACACACACACACACACACACACACTCACACTCACATACATACACACACACACACACACACACACACACACACACACACACACACACACACACACACACACACACACACACACACTCACACTCACACTCACACTCACATACATACACACACACACACACACACACACACACACACACACACACACACACACACACACACACACACACACACACACACACACACACTCACACTCACACTCACATACATACACACACACACACACACACACACACACACACACACACACACACACACACACACACACACACACACACACACACACACACTCACACTCACACTCACATACATACACACACACACACACACACACACACACACACACACACACACACACTCACACTCACACTCACATACATACACACACACACACACACACACACACACATACACACACACACACACACACACACACACACACACACACACACACACACACACACACACACACACACTCACACTCACACTCACATACATACACACACACACACACACACACACACACACACACACACACACACACACACACACACACACACACACTCACACTCACACTCACATACATACACACACACACACACACACACACACACACACACACACACACACACACACACACACACACACACACACACTCACACTCACACTCACATACATACACACACACACACACACACACACACACACACACACACACACACACTCACACTCACACTCACATACATACACACACACACACACACACACACACACACACACACACACACACACACACACACACACACACACACACACACACACACACTCACACTCACATACATACACACACACACACACACACACACACACATACACACACCAAGTCTTTCACTTTCTGTTTGTTAGCCAATGTGACAAGATTTGCTTTTCAAGGTAACACACCCTTTAAAAAAGCATCAAGGCCCACCCACCTTATTAAAGCCACACCCACCACATACCCAAACCCGCCTGCAGTATCAGGGTGAATGAACTCAGTGACACCTGCCTCAATGCATAAACAACTGAGCTCACAGATAATAAATACACTTTAATCCTTGTCATGCTCATGTGTTTGTCTGCCACACAGTGTGTGGGGCCCTGACTACACCACTGAAGACTACACCCCAACAGAAACAACCACACCCCCTATACCTCCACCACTGAAGACTACACCAGAACAGAAACAACCACACCCCCTATACATCCACCACTGAAGACTACACCAGAACAGAAACAACCACACCCCCTATACCTCCACCACTGAAGACCACACCAGAACAGAAACAACCACACCCCCTATACCTCCACCACTGAAGACTACACCCCAACAGAAACAACCACACCCCCTATACCTCCACCACTGAAGACTACACCAGAACAGAAACAACCACACCCCATACACCTCCACCACTGAAGACTACACCCCAACAGAAACAACCACACCCCCTATACCTCCACCACTGAAGACTACACCAGAACAGAAACAACCACACCCCCTATACCTCCACCACTGAAGACTACACCAGAACAGAAATAACCACACCCCCTATACCTCCACCACTGAAGACTACACCAGAACAGAAACAACCACACCCCCTATACCTCCACCACTGAAGACTACACCCCAACAGAAACAACCACACCCCCTATACCTCCACCACTGAAGACCACACCAGAACAGAAACAACCACGCCCCCTATACATCCACCACTGAAGACCACACCAGAACAGAAACAACCACACCCCCTATACCTCCACCACTGAAGACTACACCAGAACAGAAACAACCACACCCCCTATACCTCCACCACTGAAGACTACACCAGAACATAAACCACCACACCCCCTATACCTCCACCACTGAAGACTACACCAGAACAGAAACCACCACACCCCCTATACCTCCACCACTGAAGACTACACCAGAACATAAACCACCACACCCCCTATACCTCCACCACTGAAGACTATACCAGAACAGAAATAACCACACCCCCATACACCTCCACCACTGAAGACTACACCAGAACAGAAACAAACACACCTCATACACCTCCACCACTGAAGACTACACCAGAACAGAAACAACCACACCCCCTATACCTCCACCACTGAAGACTACACCAGAACAGAAACAACCACAGCCCCTATACCTCCACCACTGAAGACTACACCAGATTAGAAACAAACACACCCCATACACCTCCACCACTGAAGACTACACCAGAACAGAAACAACCACACCCCCTATACCTCCACCACTGAAGACTACACCAGAACAGAAACAAACACACCCCCTATACCTCCACCACTGAAGACCACACCAGAACAGAAACAAACACACCCCCTATACCTCCACCACTGAAGACTACACCAGAACAGAAACAACCACACCCACTATACCTCCACCACTGAAGACTACACCAGAACAGAAACAACCACACCCCCTATACCTCCACCACTGAAGACTATACCAGAACAGAAATAACCACACCCCCTATACCTCCACCACTGAAGACTACACCAGAACAGAAACAACCACACCCCCTATACCTCCACCACTGAAGACTATACCAGAACAGAAACAACCACACCCCCTATACCTCCACCACTGAAGACTACACCAGAACAGAAACAACCACACCCCCTATACATCCACCACTGAAGACTATACCAGAACAGAAATAACCACACCCCCTATACATCCACCACTGAAGACCACACCAGAACAGAAACAAACACACCCCCTATACCTCCACCACTGAAGACTACACCAGAACAGAAACAACCACACCCCCTATACCTCCACCACTGAAGACTACACCAGAACAGAAACAACCACACCCCCTATACCTCCACCACTGAAGACTATACCAGAACAGAAATAACCACACCCCCTATACCTCCACCACTGAAGACTACACAGAACAGAAACAACCACACCCCCTACACCTCCACCACTGAAGACTACACCAGAACTGACACAACCACAGCCCCTATAGCTCCACCACTGAAGACTACACCAGAACAGAAACAAACACACCCCCTACACCTCCACTACTGAAGACTACACCAGAACTGACACAACCACACCCCCTATACCTCCACCACTGAAGACTACACCAGAACAGAAACAAACACACCCCCTATACCTCCACCACTGAAGACTACACCAGAACAGAAACAAACACACCCCATACACCTCCACCACTGAAGACTACACCAGAACAGAAACAACCACACCCCATACACCTCCACCACTGAAGACTACACCAGAACAGAAACAACCACACCCCCTATACCTCAACCACTGAAGACTACACCAGAACAGAAACAAACACACGCCATACACCTCCACCACTGAAGACTACACCAGAACAGAAACAACCACACCCCCTATACCTCCACCACTGAAGACCACACCAGAACAGAAACAAACACACCCCCTATACCTCCACCACTGAAGACTACACCAGAACAGAAACAACCACACCCCCTATACCTCCACCACTGAAGACTACACCAGAACAGAAACAAACACACCCCCTACACCTCCACCACTGAAGACCACACCAGAACAGAAACAACCACACCCCCTATACCTCCACCACTGAAGACTACACCAGAACAGAAACAACCACACCCCCTATACATCCACCACTGAAGACCACACCAGAACAGAAACAAACACACCCCATACACCTCCACCATTTGGACTCACATTTAACACCACCCATAGTGGGTGGGAAACTCGACTGTGATAAGAGTATTAAAACACATGAGCTCACTACGACACCAATCAGTGACTATGACTTACAGTCACACAGCTACTTGTGCAGGCTGAGCTGATGGAATGGAGTGAGCTAGTTTGCATTAACCCATGTACTATGATTACTGCACTGGCACTGACATCGCTAGGTGGGTTCAGTGTGGTCAGCGTGGTGTGTTCCAAGACTGCAGGTGGGCGGAGCCTGACGGGTTGGGCGGGGCTGTTTTAACGGGAACCAGGGATCGTTAGCCTGACTCACTCTGATACTCTCAGCGATTTATCACGCCCCAGAGAGCAGACTTCTTGCTTATCACACCCCTCACTCTCCTTATCACTCCTCACCTTTATACCTCCTCACCCTTATCACTCCTCACCCTTATCAACCCTCACCCTTATCACTCTTCACTACTCACCCCTCACCCTTATCACTCCTCACCATTGTATCTCCTCACCCTTATCACCTCTCACCCTTATTACCCCTCACTCATCACTCCTGACCCTTATCACTCATATCACTCCTCACCCTTATCAGTCCTCACCCTTATCACTCCTCACCCTTATCACTCTTTACCCTTATCACTCCTCACCCTTATAACTCTTTACCCTTATCACTCCTCACCCTTATAACTCTTTACCCCATCACTCCTCACCCTTATAACTCTTTACCCTTATCACTACTCACCCTTATCACTCCTCACCCATATCACACCTCACCCTTATCATTCTCCATCCTTATCAATCCTTACCCTTATCACTCTTCACTACTCACCCCTCACCCTTATCTCTCCTCACCGTTATCACCTCTCACCCATATCACTCCTCACTCATCACTCCTGACTCTTATCACTCTCCACTCATATCACTCCTCGCTCATATCATTCCTCACTCGTATCACTCCTTACTCTATCACTCATAACTATTATCACTTATATCAATCTTATCACTCATATTACACCTTTTTCTTATCACTTCTATCACTCCTCACACTTATCACTCCTCACTCTTCAGCCTCTCTCCATTGCAGGTGGTAAACAGATCCTCACACTTACCCTGTAGATGCACACAGGCCACAGCCCCCATGGGGATCAGGGTGGGGTTAACACCACACAACTCACATAAACACCTACACATCTCACCTGGCTAGGTTTAGAGACAGGTAAGGGTAGGCATCTGTCAGGGGTAATTAAGTGTAGGTGTAGATAGGCTCAGGGGTAAGTTGGGGTATGTCTGAAATAAACTACTGCAAACAGTAGTGTGTGTACATCTGTACTATAAATATTGCACTTCTTTGCCCTGTAGATAATGCTGACCAAGAGAACAAACTCAAATGACTGAACAGTGTGTTTCTGTCTGGTGTTTTTGTCTGGTGTTTGTTTTGTGTTTCTGTCTAGTGTTTTGTCTGGTGTTTGTTTTGTGTTTCTGTCTAATGTTTTGTCTGGTGTTTCTGTCTGGTGTTTGTTTTGTGCTTCTGTCTGGTGTTTTGTCTGATGTTTCTGTCTGGTGTTTCTGTCTGGTGTTTCTGTCTGGTGTTTCTGTTTGGTGTTTCTGTCTGGTGTTTCTGTCTGGTGTTTTTGTCTGGTGTTTGTTTTGTGCTTCTGTCTGGTGTTTTTGTCTGGTGTTTCTGTCTGGTGTTTCTGTCTGGTGTTTCTGTCTGGTTGGTACATTTTGACTCTCCCTCCTTTGTATTTCCTAGCTTTTTTCCTCCCACATACCTATTATGAACTGTACATGCCAACCACAAACAATGTCCAACACACACACACAGACCAATGAACAAGCATGAATAGTGAGAGTGTGAACAGATTATGGTCACTCTGTCAGTGTGTGTGAGTGAGTTTGCACATGTTCACTCTGGAGGAAGTGCCCCAGCAGCCCTGGGGAGGGGCGTGTTTGAGGAGGACTGAAGGTCCGTGGTGAGAGGAGTTTATAGCATGAGCAGGATGAACACCCCCCCCCAGAGTGGAGGATCTACTGGAACATCTGATGACATCAGGCTCGGGTGTATCACCACAAATGACAGTCAGACAGCAAACACTTTTTATGAGGCATGACAAAAATAAACAACAACACAACAGGACATCAGTAACAACAGGACATCAGTTACCACCTCCAGGCCTGAATTTAAAGGTCTTACGACCCCGAGACATTACTTACTGACAAATGTGTAGAACGTCTTGAAATATACATGTACAAATATTTCCTAAAACATTTTCAAAACGTTTTAGGAAACTTCAACTCCTCCAGGTAGTTCCCTCAAATGTTCTTACTGGTCAATAATCCATATGACCAGCAGTTTTTATCATATATAACATTAGAATTTTCAGTTAAAAGTACTAAGATACATCACAGTATTATTTACAAACCTACAAAGTACTGATATTATACATGAGGTGTTCCATTATTTTTATAGAGCAAAATTAAGAACAACACTGAACAAGTTCAACACAAAAAGCCAGAGGACAAGAGGACAGATAACGGCATGGTTAATAAGAACACCATGGACCTGTGTCTATGGGCCACATAACCGGCTTGGCCCACAGGGTTCTTCCAACATGTTTGCGCGGATGTCTAAACATGCACACACTGCCAAATCCAAGATCAGACACTGATTGCAATGTAACACAAACTCCATTAAATGTATTATCAAAACCATGTACATATTATTAATGAAGCTGGGTTAAATGTCACATCAGCCTGCCAAACTGCACCCAACGACCTGCATCTCCACCGTCGTCGTGACTCGTAAAAACTAGGTATGCATTTCTCAACTTTATTACGTACGGTTGCAAAACCTGCCTCCGACTGCTAAGAAGCAATCCTTCCCTCACACAACACGTTCTAAACCCTATGGCCGCCTCCCCCTTATGAGAGAGACGAAGCCAGAATGAGCGTAATTACCCAGAATGCACAGGGCACCGAGAACCATCGGTCCCAACCCTCGCCTGGGGCAGGATCGCTCCTCACAGATGTGGCCTAAGTGTCATTAATGTACGAGAATAAACACGCGGTATCGCGCACATACGCAAGATAGCATCAGCCCGAACAGGCCGGCTGGATATCACATGGTCCATGATAAAGGCCTGAAACCCTAGCCCCACCCCCCTGTCATATTTATATGGGCTTCCAGAATAGTCTTTATGAGGTGTGCACTGACCAAGACAAGGCCTCACACAAACTACACAGCTATCTGTTCTTAGATAATACAACTGCAAATGTACCAGACCAGTTTGATTATTTTTGGTCGAGGTACTCGAGATAAAAGCTTTAACCAAATATAAAAATTATTATATTTGAAATATCATAAATGACGGGAATGCATTATCATTTTTTAAAAGAAAAACCTGCTTCACTCACAGCTGTTTGATTCATGCAGATTAAACAGGTCTGAGGAGAAAGACCCGGATGTGTCAGAGATGCAGTAAAACGCAGGGGAAGACAAGGACACAAACAGGACACGCTGTGTCCACTCAAAGCAGGCCATCTCCGCACACTCAGGACTCCTGTCTGCAGAACAGACTCTTGGACAGAGGTCAGGACTCGCTCAAAGCCACAAAGTGTCCCAGAGTCTGCAATCAGCAACACTGACTCTCATAACCCACTGCTTTGAAGCCATCTTTGATAAATGTCACTTGCACTTACTACATATACTATTAAAATATAGCTAACATATTAGGTTGTCATTTATTTAAAAACTCAATATGCGGCATAAATATTCAGTGCAATCAGTTTTAGTGTGTGTGTGTGTGTGTGTGTGTGTGTGTGTGTGTGTGTGTGTGTGTGTGTGTGTGTGTGTGTGTGTGTGTGTGTGATACATGAGTGAAACTCATAGACAGACTTGTGTTTGACTATGCGTCATACGACTCACAATCACAGCCAAGTCCCTGACCTCACACAACCTCACACAAACTCACACGAACTCACACGAACTCACATGAACTCGCTCAAACTCAAATGAACTCACACGGCCTTAAAACGGCCCCGCTCACATTTCACTCTGGCTTCCCTCAAAGGTTCTCAGCTCTCAGAACAAAGAGTCCGCCTCAGTGCCGGATAAGCACACTCTCATTTCGCACCTCGCTAGGAGAAAACCCAGTGACTCAGCAGGTCCAAATGCCCAGCAGCATCCTGAGACCACTCATCCGCCCCTTTCTGTCAGGACACTCCTGTCCAGATGACATAGGGCTGACTCAGTCTCATCTACAGTAATGTCACAGTTGTTTCCTGCTAAAACATCAGCTCCAAACCCAAAATTTAAAACATGCCTATTGTGAGACCATTACAAGCAATAAGGACACATTAGGTTAAACAAAACATCTACTAATAAGAGCGAAAATGCTCGATTTGCGTAGGTTCAAGGCCAAAGCTCTGGCCCTGGTTTGGAGGTGCTTGAATAGCACTATTAGTCTTCATGCTACGATCGATATTAGGTAACGTCTGGTTAAGATGCAACCCGATCGTGTCGTTTCCTGCAGCAGGTGTGTTGGCGTGTCTGCGGTGTGTATGTGTGCTGTGCTGAGCTCTGGAGGCTGTGTTGCTGCAGGTCTGTGTTGCTGCAGGTCTGTGTTCCTGCAGGTCTGTGTTCTGCAGGTCTGTGTTCCTGCAGGTCTGTGTTCTGCAGGTCTGTGTTCATGCAGGTCTGTGTTCCTGCAGGTCTGTGTTCTGCAGGTCTGTGTTCATGCAGGTCTGTGTTCTGCAGGTCTGTGTTCCTGCAGGTCTGTGTTCCTGCAGGGCTGTCTGCATCTCTACGGACTGATGGGGACTCACTGCAGCAGACACCCGTTACCATGTGGACAGTGTTGTTAAGTGCTACGCCCTCTCTCCCTCCTTCCCTCCCTCCCTTCATCTTTCTCTCTCATCCTCCCGTTCTCCCTCTCTCTATCCATCCAGCATGTGCTGCTTCCCCCTGTCCTGTTTTTCAGTGGTGCAGGTAGATTTACACTGCAGAAGGCAGTTGGGAGGGAGGGAAGTGTCCTTCTCCCAGCATCACACTCCACCTCACCCTCACACTCCACCTCACACTCACTCTCAGCATCACACTCCACCTCACCCTCACACTCCACCTCACACTCACTCTCAGCATCACACTCCACCTCACCCTCACACTCCACCTCACCCTCACTCTCAGCATCACACTCCACCTCACCCTCACACTCCACCTCACCCTCACACTCCACCTCACCCTCACACTCCACCTCACCCTCACTCTCAGCATCACACTCCACCTCACCCTCACACTCCACCTCACCCTCACACTCCACCTCACCCTCACTTCCAGCATCACACTCCACCTCACCCTCACACTCCACCTCACCCTCACTCTCAGCATCACACTCCACCTCACCCTCACACTCCACCTCACCCTCACTCTCAGCATCACACTCCACCTCACCCTCACACTCCACCTCACCCTCACTCCCAGCATCACACTCCACCTCACCCTCACACTCCACCTCACCCTCACACTCAGCATCACACTCCACCTCACCCTCACACTCCACCTCACCCTCACTCTCAGCATCACACTCCACCTCACCCTCACACTCCACCTCACCCTCACTCTCAGCATCACACTCCACCTCACCCTCACACTCTACCTCACACTCACTCTCAGCATCACACTCCACCTCACCCTCACTCTCAGCTTCACTCCACCTCACCCTCACACTCCACCTCACCCTCACTCCCAGCATCACACTCCACTTCACCCTCACACTCCACCTCACCCTCACTCTCAGCATCACACTCCACCTCACCCTCACACTCCACCTCACCCTCACTCTCAGCATCACACTCCACCTCACCCTCACACTCCACCTCACACTCCACCTCACCCTCACTCTCAGCATCACACTCCACCTCACCCTCACACTCCACCTCACCCTCACTCTCAGCATCACACTCCACCTCACCCTCACACTCCACCTCACACTCCACCTCACCCTCACTCTCAGCATCACACTCCACCTCACACTCTACCTCACCCTCACTCTCAGCATCACACTCCACCTCACCCTCACTCTGCTTCACTCCACCTCACCCTCACTCTCAGCTTCACTCCACCTCACCCTCACACTCCACCTCACCCTCACTCCCAGCATCACTCCACTTCACCCTCACACTCCACCTCACCCTCACTTCCAGCATCACACTCCACCTCACCCTCACACTCCATCTCACCCTCACTCCCAGCATCACACTCCGCCTCACCCTCACTCTCCACCTCACCCTCACTCTCAGCATTACATTCCACCTCACCCTCACTCTCAGCATTACACTTCAGCTCACCCTCACACTCCACCTCACCCTCACTCTCCAGCATTACACTCCACCTCACCCTCAGCATCACACTCCACCTCACCCTCACTCTCAGTATGACATTGCACCTCACCCTCACTCTCAGCATTACACTCCACCTCACCCTCAGTCTAAACATCACACTGCACCTCACCCTCACTATCACAATCACTCCACCTCATCCTCACTCTCCACCTCACCTTCACTCTCAGCATCACACTCCGCCTCACCCTCACTCTCCACCTCACCCTCACTCTCAGCATTACATTCCACCTCACCCTCACTCTCAGCATTACACTCCACCTCACCCTCAGTCTAAACATCACACTGCACCTCACCCTCACTATCACAATCACTCCATCTCATCCTCACTCTCCACCTCACCTTCACTCTCAGCATCACACTCCACCTCACCCTCACTCTTCACCTCACCCTCACACTCAGCATTACACTTCACCTCACCCTCACTCTCGGCATCACACTCCACCTCACTCTCAGCATCACACTCCACCACACCCTCACTCTCCACCTCACCTTCACTCTCAGCATCACACTCCAACTCACCCTCACTCTCAGCATCACACTCCAACTCACCCTCACTCTCAGCATCACACTCCACCTCATCCTCACTCTCCACCTCACCTTCACTCTCAGCATCACACTCCACCTCATCCTCACTCTCCACCTCACCTTCACTCTCAGCATCACATTCCAACTCACCCTCACTCTCAGCATCACACTTCACCTCACCCTCAGCATCACAATCACTCCACCTCATCCTCACTCTCCACCTCACCTTCACTCTCAGCATCACACTCCACCAAAGACTCTCAGCATCACACCCCAACTCACCCTCACTCTCAGCATCACATTCCACCTCACCCTCAGTATCACAATCACTCCACGTCACCCTCACTTTTCACCTCACACTCACTCTCAGCATCACTCCACCTCACTCTCAGCATCACACTCCACCTCACCCTCACTCTCAACATTACACTTCACCTCACCCTCACACTCCACCTCACCCTCACTCTCAGCATCACTCCACCTCAACCTTATTCTCAGCATCACACTCAATCTCACCCTCACTCTCAGCATCACATTCCACCTCACTCTCACACTCCACCTCACCCTCACTCTCCACCTCACCCTCACTCTTAGCATCACACTCCAGTTCAACCTCACTTTCAGCATCACACTCACAGCCTTGTTGTTCAGGAGCCAGTGGCCAACTAGCAATATAAGTACTGATAAAAAGAAAAGCAGACAAAGCAAATGAGGGGGAGGGGCAGTTAGGGACACGACAGACAAAAAGAGAGAGAGAGAGAGAGAGAGAGAGAGAGAAACAGGGAGAGAGAGAAAAAGGGAGAAAGAGAGGGAGTGAGATAGACAGAGAGAGGGGGAGAGGAAGAGAGGGGGAGATAGAGGGAGACAGAAAAGACAGAGGGAGAGAAAGAGGGGAGAGGGAGAGAGAAAGAGAGACAGAGGGAGATAAAGCAGGAGAGGGAGAGAGAGAGAGAGAGAGAGAGAGAGAGAGAAACACTCCAGTAGGTAAGACTAAGGATGAGCAATTCTGATGTAATAGTCCAGGGATAAGGGTAAAAACTCTTCGCCTCTCCTTCATGTTATGTAATCTTATCTAACGCTGATAAGTATAATCTCAACAGAGACTCATGTTATGTGATCACTGATATATGTATAATCTCAATAGAGAGTCATGTTATGTGATCACAGATAGAGGTGTAATCTCAACAGAGATTCATGTTATGTGATCACTGGTATAGGTATAATCTCAAGAGAGAGTCATGTTATGTGATCACAGATAGAGGTGTAATCTCAACAGAGAGTCATGTTATGTGATCAATGATACAGGTATAATCTCAAGATAGAGTCATGTTATGTGATCAATGATACAGGTATAATCTCAATCATGTTATGTGATCACTGATGTCCACTAGGGAATACTAGAGAATACACTGATTTTGACCAAATTACACATAATGTTTTGCAAGGATTTGCTGGGGATATATACTGGAAATACTGGCCTTATTTAAACTGGAAAATAAATTTCTGCAGTTAAGCGTCTTGGAACACGTTGAAATACAGAAAACTAAAGTTTTACGTAAACGTAAATGATTTTCTTTTGACAAAATAATAAATGCTAAACCATTTAAACAGGAACAGGGCCATCGCCACACTCATATTTCAATGTCCAAAAATGCTGAGTTCTTAAACCAGAACAAACGGCCCCCACACACACAACTGTTTCATCTCTTAACCTGTTTTCGTGCTCTCTTCTCCCTCTGTGGCTTGAACTCGGATCAGATGGAGATGGAGCTTCAATCGTCACTGTCCTGATTATCTGGATCCTACGGTCACCACTTCCACTCCTTGTACTGCTGGGCGTCTGAGAGTTTTGCCCTCAGGGCTTCTGGGTTGTGAGGGGTGGTACAGTCCCATACAACTGGACTGCTCTGTCCTGCAAACGCAACGCTGGCCTTTCCAGGGTAAACAACTGCCTGATCTAACTACAGTTTCAGCAGACACTGCCAGAGTTTGCTCATTCTAAAACATATGTAAATGTATTTTAAAAATATTTTAGCTTGCCAGTATTGTAGAAAATAGATCTCACACATTTTGAATACAAGAGAAACATAAACATTTCAATAACAGTTGTTTCTGTTGGTTTATGCTCACCAAAACATCTAAGAAACCAACCTTCACCGCGTCTGAGAGTCACAGCAGAGACACTCGTAATCTCACATTCCTACGAGAAACAGGACAGAGCTTGTCTGTTACCAAGGGGAGGAGGTGACATGGCTGTGTGGCAGTCTGCCCACCTCAGAGCGACCCTGGCCATGCTGTGCCTCACTTAACACTCACTCAACACTCAGGAACCACAAACTGGCCCCGAGCTGCCCGGTCTCTAAGATCCACATGGATGATCTGATGATCTGCACTACTATGTTATGTTCTATGTGTTCAATGTTGTGTTTTATGTGTTCTATATGTTCTATGTTATGTTCTATGTGTTCTATATGTTCTATGTAATGTTCTATGTGTTCTAAGTTATGTTCTATGTGTTCTATATGTTCTATGTTATGTTCTATGTGTTCAATGTTATGTTCTATGTGTTCTATATGTTCTATGTGTTCAATGCTATGTTCTGTGTTCTATATGTTCTATGTTATGTTCTATATGTTCTATGTTATGTTCTATGTGTTCTATGTTATTAAACATTTTCCAGACTGGCACCTCCTTAGTCTTCATACACTGACAATAAACAGACATAATGTAGTTATTTTAACTCACAGTGTTATTTTAAATGTTACCTGCATTTGAACAGTATTTACATTTTTAACACAGATGGAAAGAAATTTGGTTCCCAGCTAAATAAATCCAGAAAAATATCAAAGCTAGAGATTAGACAGAAGGTCAGATCTAATGGAGGTCTGATCACAACATGCCCAATACTGATGAATGCTCACTGGCTGGCCTTATTTTGTCAAAAATGATTTGCATTTCATGAGTTCAATCCTGTTCACCCAGTCATCCCAGAACACTTACGCAGAAGAGCTCTGATTGGTCAGGAAGCCCACTGCAGTACATGCACCAACAAATCACAGAAGAGCTGCGTATCACAGCCTGCAATGTCGACACCCAAAAGACCGTTACCACAACGACAAGTATTGTGCATTCCTACCAGCAAACTAAACAACCGACATGACAAACACGAGAAAATGTGCAGAAACAAACCAAAACCAGCACGCAAAACAGGGCTTTTTGTGTGTTACTCAGGTGATTAATGTCATGGCAGCAGCCTACATCACGGAAAAGTCACAGAGTGCATCTGGGTCATTGACACAGACTACTGACACCACTGACACGGACACCTCTGACACTGACACCACTGACACTGATTACTGACACCATCTAACACCCAGCAGCCATAGGTGGCTATGTGCAAATATGTTTACTAAAGGCCATAAGGTAACATGATCACGCTTAAACCACAGTACGTTTTCAACAAATGTCAAACTCTCCCTGCACAGGTTTAAGTGTTCTTCAGTGTAACTTCAAACGTTATTACAAATTACCGAATGTCATTTCTAACATTAGCACGCATGTGATTCAGAGAGCGCAGAAGGGTCTGAACACATCACAGCAGAAGCTGTAACACCGGAGCCCATATACATCAGATCCGCGTTCCTTCTTCACCGCAAGTCGACCATTCGCAAGCAGAGCTATAAGCACGCATATACAAGATGGACAATGCATACACACACATTCACGTGCACACACACGCTCACGCTCACACACACACACACACGCATACATACACACACACACACACACACACACACACCCCGTAGGCCGCAGTCACAGTAAGAATGCATTGTTTTGGTAGGGGTTGCTGGTAGCTGCTGACGGAGGAGTCTTCAAAGCCAGAGAGGCTGTGATCCTGAGAGCTGATAGGACAGTGAGATACAGGGCAGGACGCTGGAGCCCAAACACAGCCAGGACAGCAGGGACGGACCAGAGCACCAACACGTCACATGACCAAACAGAGTCACCCATAGATGCTTCACACAGTCATTATTAAAACTCTTTGTCTGTCTTTGTTTCTGATAGTGTATTACTGAACAATACACAATTCCAAAAGGCTTTAGGCCTGATTTACAAAATGCGATGTAGTGTAGCAGCAGAAAAAGCATCTGAACACTCCACCGTGTTACAGTAATCACTATACTCAACACTCTCTCCACCATGTTAGTGGTCACTGTGCTCAACAATCTCAACACCATGTTAGTGATTACTGTACTGAACACTCTTTCCACCATGTTAGTGATCACTGTACTCAACACTCCCTCTCCATGTTAGTAAACACTGTACTCAACACTCTCTCTCCATTGTAGGGATCATTGTATTGAACACTTTCTCTTTGCTAGTGATCACTGTACTCAACACTCTCTCCACCATGTTAGTGATCACTGTACTCAACACTCTCTCCACCATGCTAGTGATCACTACTCAACACTCTCTCCACCATGTTAGCAATCACAGTACTCAACACTCTCTCCACCATGTTAGTGATCACTACTCAACACTCTCTCACCATGTTAGTGATCACTGTACTCAACACTCTCTCCACCATGTTAGCAATCACTGTACTCAACACTCTCTCCACCATGTTAGTGATCACTGTACTCAACACTCTCTCCACCAGGCTAGTGATAATTGTACTCAACACTCTCTCCACCAAGTTAGTGATCACTATACTCAACACTCTCTCTCCATGTTAGTGATCACTGTACTCAACACTCTCCACCATGTTAGTCATCACTATACTCATCACTCTCTATCCATGTTAGTGATCACTACACTCAACACTCTCTCCACCATGTTAGTGATCACTACACTCAACACTCTCTCCACCATGTTAGTGATCACTGTACTCAACACTCTCTCCACCAGGGTAGTGATAATTGTACTCAACACTCTCTCCACCAAGTTAGTGATCACTATACTCAACACTCTCTCTCCATGTTAGTGATCACTGTACTCAACACTCTCCACCATGTTAGTCATCACTATACTCATCACTCTCTATCCATGTTAGTGATCACTACACTCAACACTCTCTCCACCATGTTAGTGATCACTACACTCAACACTCTCTCCACCATGCTAGTGATCACTATACTCAACACTCTCTCCACCATGCTACTGATCACTATACTCAACACTCTCTCCACCAGGCTAGTGATAATTGTACTCAACACTCTCTCCACCAAGTTAGTGATCACTATACTCAACACTCTCTCTCCATGTTAGTGATCACTGTACTCAACACTCTCCACCATGTTAGTCATCACTATACTCATCACTCTCTATCCATGTTAGTGATCACTACACTCAACACTCTCTCCACCATGTTAGTGATCACTACACTCAACACTCCCTCCACCATGTTAGTGATCACTGTACTCAACACTCTCTCCACCAGGCTAGTGATAATTGTACTCAACACTCTCTCCACCAAGTTAGTGATCACTATACTCAACACTCTCTCTCCATGTTAGTGATCACTGTACTCAACACTCTCCACCATGTTAGTCATCACTATACTCATCACTCTCTATCCATGTTAGTGATCACTACACTCAACACTCTCTCCACCATGTTAGTGATCACTACACTCAACACTCTCTTCACCATGCTAGTGATCACTATACTCAACACTCTCTCCACCATGCTACTGATCACTATACTCAACACTCTCTCCACCAGGCTAGTGATCATTGTACTCAACACTCTCTCCACCATGTTAGTGATCACTATACTCAACACTCTCTCTCCATGTTAGTGATCACTGTACTCAACACTCTCCACCATGTTAGTCATCACTATACTCAACACTGTCTCCACCATGTTAGTGATCACTATACTCAACACTCTCTCCACCATGCTAGTGATCACTGTACTCAGTACTCTCTCCATCATGGTAGTGATCACTACTCAACACTCTCTCCACCATGTTAGCGATCACTGTACTCAACACTCTCTCCAACATGTTAGTGATCACTACTCAACACTCTCTCTCCATGTTATTGATCACTGTACTCAACACTCTCCACCATGTTAGCAATCACTGTACTCAACACTCTCTCCACCATGTTAGTGATCACTGTACTCAACACTCTCTCCACGATGCTAGTTATTACTGTACTCAACACTCTCTCCACCATGTTACCGTGATCACTATACTCAACACTCTCTCTCCATGTTAGTGATCACTGTACTCAACACTCTCCACCATGTTAGTGATCACTATACTCAACACTCTCTCTCCATGTTAGTGATCACTATACTCAACACTGTCTCCACCATGTTAGTGATCACTATACTCAACACTCTCTCCACCATGTTAGTGATCACTGTACTCAACACTCTCTCCACCATGCTAGTGAATGATCACTATACTCAACACTCTCTCCACCATGTTACCGTGATCACTATACTCAACACTCTCTCCACCATGTTAGTGATCATTGTACTGAACTATCACCACTGTGTTACAGTCATCACTGCACTGTTTTCAAAAACTAGGCCCTGGTAGTTTGCATACCACCTACATGCCATGTGAATTACACACAGAATAGTACATATGTCAACAGGCAAACACACACACACACACACACACACACACACACACACACACACACACACACACTAATCTACGTCTTACCTTAGTTCGGCCATTAACAACATAATTCCCGAGCTGCCCATTGGCCGAGCTGTGCATGATGGCCTGGTCGATGTGTGCCATGAGAATCCCGATGCTTCTGCATCCTGGTTCCTTGCCCTCTACCCAGGCGATCTGGTCTCCACGGATGTTTTTAGAGGGGATGCTCCTCTGACTAACCAGCTGGCCACCGCAGAACTTCCCACTGTTACTCAGGGTCTCCACCTCCTTCAGGATCTGGTCTCCGAGCCGTGGGCCCAGAAAGCCATCCTTAACACAGATACCGTAGTACTTCATGCAAGGCACTATATAAAACTGGGCAATGCGTTCTGCTGACAATACAGGCCCACCGCCCACCGCAGTCGGCACAGAGACCGGAGCCTCAGCCGGAGCCGAACTCCCAGGCAGGGGGCTGCGGGTGACCTTGTGCCCGTTGAGGTGGAGGTGGTCGGGTAAGGAGTCCGTGAAGGAGCCGCTCTCCGCCGTGGGGGGCACCACCTGGGTGCTCTTCCCACCCTCTGCTGTCGGATATGTTTCCAGTCGCCTCAGTTTGCCACTGAGCAGACAGGCGTCCAGTCCTTCTGCTGCGTCTGGAGGCGGCGCTGATCCGATGTCCGCTCCTGGGTCTGGCAGAACCACGCACCCACTGTCCCTGCTCTTCTCCGTCCGCTTTCTGGAGTGATTCACCTGCCTGCATTCCCCGTTGGCTCGCTTCACTACAAGAGCGCCTTTGTCACGTGCGCTCCTGTCCGGGCTCTCCCGCGCGCTGTCGGGCTGCGCGAGGCCGTTCGGCAGCTCAGCCAGTTCTATCTGCCGACTGTATCCATTTAGTGTCTGTGCTGAAACAACACTGCATTTCCCTTCATTGGTCGCTGAGGGGGACACCGACCAGCCATTGCACAACGGCAGCCCCGTCTTTGACTCTTGCTTTAAACCTGTGATTTCGGAACCAACCGTTTTAGACGCAAGATCAGTACAAAGCTTGGTGGTCCCTGATGCAGGCCCGCAGTGCGCGTTCAACCCCATGCTTGTCGCATGCAAATCGCCGGAGCCGTGCGTGACTTCGCCTTGCCTGGAATAAATACCGTCGGGCGGATGAGAAGAGCTTTCACTTAAAAGGTCCGTGCCTTCCAAGCTCTCCATTTCATCTCCTCTGCTCCTAGATGCGCACGTAGCTCACGTCCAAACCTCATTTTCTACCAAATCTTCCGTGCACATAGTGCGCGAGCGGCACAACTGGCGGCGCTGTTAACACTGAGACGTGACGAGGTCCAAAACTTTCATACTACGGAAAAAGATAACACTGCATTACAGCTCTAGCCTTAATCACGGACACACAGTCTTCATGCTCAAGGCAGAATTAAACATTCCCAAAGACAGCAATGCAATGCAATGACATTTAGACATAACCCGCAGTATTACTGTGCAAAAACGCCTACTTCCACTGTTTTTATAAATAGGCTAACTAAAAAACCCATGACTGAAAAAATCGGTAAGTAGATTTTTTAAAATCTACGAACATGTTATATCGTGTTATATATATTATAACAGGAGTATGTATGCTGTTAGTGAGGTGATCATTATTAGCGAGTCGTATGCAGACTGCCATGTGTACAACAGTTACTGCAAGGTACAAAAGTGATGGGTTTGGTGTGGAGAACCGAACCGGGACCAAGTACAGGCCGAGAGATATCTAGCCCACAACTCTCCGACGAGCGGAAAATGGAGCCATCTTATCGCAGTTTTCTTTATGTATTTATTTTCTTTTCATGCATCATGTCGTGTATAACATCATTGTAAAAGTTCCGAGCCAAAATATATGTGAAAAGAGCACTTATTGACTTATATATATAATAATAATAATAATAATAATAATAATAATAATAATATTAAGTTAACAATTATGATAAGTTTCGTATTTACGAAAAGAAATCGGCACAATGTGATACTGTTCAAATGCAGCTGGTTCTGGTAAGGTAACTGGCCGACCCATAATACTATAGTGGAAACACAACCCAGTAGATACTGGTGGAGGCTGCATGTTAAACCTGGTCATGGGTTCAGACTAACGAATGTGCTCCTGAATAACATGGACAAGCATCTAAAACACATCACAAACGTCTTCTTACCTCCACAAACGATCCGAGCCAAACACGAGCTGCGATTTAACACAATATCCGGGATTCTGCGGCACATCGCCAGTCCATCTTCACTAGATGAAGATCCAACCCTCACCCCGTGGTTCTGAGACATCTAAAAGACCAGCACATCCTCCCTAAAGTTCAGACACTCCACGTCGGTCCCGCCGGAGTGAGTCGCGTCTGCCCGTGCGCCTCGCGCGCTGCCCGGTCCTTCGCGGTGCTGCTCGGTCCGCCCCGGTCCGCCCCGGTCCTCCCTCTCTCATTCTCCATCAGCGCTTCTGTCAGTTACACGTGCGCACATGTGTCACGTGACGCGAGGAAGCGCAACGAAAACAACACGACGGCGGCATGCAACATAGTAGCCTGGTGTTTATTTAGTCTAATGTTTATTTAGTCTAATGTTTATTTAGTCTAATGTTTATTTGCATATTGGGCCATTTACTGATTTAATGAGCAATTGTAGTGTGTGTGTGTGTGTGTGTGAAAATTGTCTGAGTTCTTACAATCAGTGATAGCGAAAGCTTTCTTTGGGCGGCTGTAACCCATCCGCAAACTCTAAACTAAACATATTCAGTAGGTCGTTTCCATTACACACACACACACACACACACACACACACACACACACACACACACACACACACACTGAGAAAGAGAGAGAGAGAGAGAGAGAGAGAGAGAGAGAGAGAGAGCACAGTTCTCACCTACACGTGGCTTCCTCTGTTTTTCTACTGTGAACAGAGATAAACAGATACAACATTCCACTGTCTAAGCTACATTTCAAAAGTGGCTTCTGTCTGTTTCGTCCTATCACAATCACATTATTTAACATAGCTACATGATAGTAGCACGCACAAACTAAGAACATTCACAGCTTTGTGGAGCTCAATTGTGATTGTGTAACACCACACGGCAATGAAACTTCAGTTCAGTTAAAGGCAGGAGTCAAATATCTTGTCATTTTTTCCACCAGATATCTTCATCAACTGTAAAATTTATTGCTGCCCTTTGTAACATCAAGAAATTATTTGTAATGATTTACAGAGGAAACAAGCAGCTCTGATTCACAACAAGGATGAGTCAGCAGAAAATTCACAAAAAAACAACAACAGAAACATCTGTAACATGCATGCTCCTTCTCCAAACCTCCCAGCCGTCGGGTTCTGCGCATGCGTGAGGGCGTCTATGGCACACACAACTCGTATTGATTTACTCTCTTATTGGAGAGAGAACAGGGGGAAGAGGTTCACCGACATAGGGTCAGGTCAAAGGGCAAACGTTTTATCGACAGTGACAGCTCTCCGAAAGCAGTGCCCTGATCCGTGAAAGTTGCTTGCCAGTTCTTTAAATTACAAGGATGCTAAGGAAATCTAATGATATAAATGCAGTGTTTTCCTAATAAAACGACTGATCAGTGTTGTGGGGATGTGTGCAGTTTTAATAGGAAGCATCACGGAACATCATAGAACCTGCCAGCAGTTATGCAGTTCTACTACAACCTCTGTGTTCTCATTCACTTTACACGTGGACCTTTTAAAGGAGTCTTCAACAAATCTATGTGTCATGTTTATGGTTCAGATCCGGTACCGTGGTGCATTATTCAACATAAAGGCCAACGCAGGCAGAACCGAGGTCCCAGAGTTCACCCGCGGTTTGTTTGCGTGTATTTTGGGTCATCTGAGCAAGTGAAATGGCGTCTGCAATAACAATAAGGTTTTTTAATGCAAATGGCCTTTTCTCATTTAAATAGGATAACTTGTAATTTCATAAATTCAGATTGATATCATTCATATAAATATTTTGTAGGCTGTATGAATTGTTAAGCCCTGCCGTTAGCATTAAGGACACAAGTTTATAAAAATAAACTACACGTGCAAAATAGTCGAAAAGGCGAATGCAAGTCACATAACACAAGCCGGGAATCAGGACCAGACGCGTGTTTGGACCTCTGTTGGAGATTCGTTTTGTAACGGGAAAATTTGTAGATACTTTTGGAAAGAATATTCATTCTATAAATAACTTTTAACTAAATCCAAAAACGCAAAATCCCATGGATTGCAGTAAAGTGACTATGATTAAGCCTATGACGTTTTTCCGTCACATCGTTCTACATTACATAAACACATAGGATTAATCGAAAACTCGATTTAAGTCAGATTTTCGTATCCACAATGCCGTTAAAACGGATAACCGACTCATAATATTCGTGATTTGTTCGCGCGCGGACGTTTTGATAAGCGGCGTGTTTTCGGAGCAGCACGAGCGGTGAGTCGCGCCAAGGTCATCGCTTTCAAATGAGTCTTCCCAGCATGCACCAGGAGGAAGAGTGCGAGACGGCACGTACACACCGGCGGGGCCAGCTCCACTTCCGCTTCCGCTTAGAAGGGGGGGGGGAGGACTCAGATGACGTCATCGCCTACGTAATATGACTGGCATCATTTCAAATCGGAAAACCCGCTCGGAATGATTTGGGAGTCGTTGCAGCAGATGGAAAGTAATTTTAAGTCGTTTTTTTTAATTTATTGTAATGTGGTCTCATGTAATTTCCCCAACACATGTATTGAGCAAAGTAGTGCAGGGGTGGAATTTATAATCTAGGATTACCCCACACCCCCCTCTACCCTTCTACATTCACCATTAACTCACATAAACAATATCCTCGTATATATATATTCTTATTTGGCCAGTAGTCCTTGGCCTACTTAATTGAGTTTACTTACTTAATTGAGGGGCCAAGTGACCCTTCAGTGTTAATGCATAAACAGAAAACAGAAACAGAAGCTTCTCTGACACATTTTGTCCGACCTCTCCTCTGAGGTGGAAGACTATTGACACCATCACAACCAATCGCACGTCTTCTTTTCACCCAAGGGCTGTTCCCCTCATTAGCCACATTAGACACCTACCCCTTCAGCCCAGAAGATAGCACGTCTCCTCACTCTGCTGTCACATTAATCAGACGGATCATCTGAACTCTTGCAGCTAGACGTACATCTGCACAAATACTTGTGGTATGCAATAATAATCTATATATACAACGCAAGACCATATGTATCCCCATATGCTCATAAACACAAAAACAACATTTCTGTTTAAACCTGTAAAAAAAACTATTAAAAAAACCCCTACATTTTATATTATTAACTTTAGATTATTCCATGTACTGTGTGCCCAGTGTATTTCTGTAAATAGTTTGTGAGTGTGTTTGGAATGGTACATGCGCAGTGCGACGGGTTCTTTGACTGTGTAACGTAAACTGCTTCTGCTTCTGAGAAGGGTGGGAATGATTCTGGGAAGTGTGGGGACCCTGTTGTAATACTGAGTAAGGAGGGGGAAGTCCTTCATCAGAGATGACACGGCCAGAAATAGCCCAGAAACCCATGGCACTGCAGGTTCATTTGTGCAGACCTTCTCATACACAGTGGCACTTCACCATGGACATTGGTGAATAATAAACTTCACTGCATGCCAAGATCTATCACATAAAAAAGGAAAATGTTACAAAACGTATTTATTAAAGATATAAAGTGCAAATTAAATATCAATGGTTGAGGCAAAAGATAAATAAATTAAATAATAAATATATATAAATGAATTTAAAAAGTAACAAAAGCTTAAGATTAAGGTTAAGATTAGGTTAAGATTAAGGTTAAGGGGTTTTACTTTGCTACTCATAACAGCCTTGACCACAGATGACTGGCTTTGATATGTTTTTGCTGCTGTTTTTTTACCTCGATTACAGTATCCAGTACAGATAAACGTGACTTGAGTCAACATGTAAAATCATATGTGTTACAGATTTAAACAGTGTCAAGGTTATGTTTTAACACTACTGTTGTTTGAACAAACAGCATGAAGGACTCCACTCCCTGTACTGTCTATGTCAGGCACTCTCAGTTCTATCAAGCAGAACGCAACGCGTACACACACACACACACACACACACACACACACACACACACACACACACACACACACACACACACACACACAGGCCCTCTACACTTTACATTTTACAATTAACCTACACAATTCTCTTTTTTGGACTAAATTTGACACTGACACCTACTCCGTTGTCAAACTTGATTTAAATGAGGCACCACTGTACAACACATAATGGCTAATTTGAACAATACCACATAACACATAATTAAAACATAAACAAAACTAAAAACTGCTATCAACATCAGACGGATGTTGCACAGGAAACATAAAAAGAACTCTGGATATTACTCTGGAGTAATGACCACTTTAACTATACTGTTATAGTAAACATTTATTCATGTTATACCATCTGTATAGTGTTAAAATATAAAAAGCCTCATAAAGCCTATTAAAGACAATGACTGCTGTAGTACTTTAGAATATCTCAACCAACTTCCTAACTATTGTAATTTGTATATAACTAGACCACTAAGAACTTTCAAACAAAATAAAATGGAAAAAAATGTAGAATGTTTATGATCGCAGCTCAAATGCTGGCAAATTCTAGAAGACATTCTAGAACAGTGACATTCTAGAACAGATTTCAAATCCACCAATATATTCATTCTTATGAGTCCACATAGGGCATGAGAACACAAATGCTCCAATCGTCTCAAGACAAGAGAGGGCCTCACCTCACCCACAGTTCTGAGCAGAGGTCACAGACGCAGCACCCTGCATGCCCTAGAGTAAAGGTCACAAATCTCACCTTCAGTCACTTTCTCATATACGTGGCAGTGACGCTGAGCTTTAACTCTGCTTTGTTTTGTAAATATAAATATAGCTAAGTGGTAGACTCACTGCACAAAGTGATTCGAGCAAGATGTACTAGGAAAATAGTTTAATTAGCTGTGTTGCTAGATTTCCATTATCTGTATCTCTCTCTCTCATTATATATATATATGGCATAGATTCAACAAGGTACAACAACATTCCTCAGAGATTCTGGTCCATATTAACGCAGTTGCTGCAGATTTGTCAGCTGCGCATCCATGATGTGAATCTCCTGCTCCACCACATCCCAAAGGTGTTCTATTGGATCGAGATCTGGTGACTGTGGAGATCATTCAAGTACAGTGTCTGAGATAGAAACCAGTCTGAGATGATTCGCGCTTTATGACATGGCGCGTTATCCTGCTGGAAGTAGCCATCAGAAGATGGGTACACTGTGGTCATGGTCAGCAACAATCGTCAGGTAGGCAGTGGCGTTGACACGATGCTCAATTGGTACTAGTGGGCCCAAAGTGTGCGAGGAAAATATCCCCCCCACACCACTGCACCACCACCACCAGCCTGAACCATTGATACAAGGCAGGATGGATCCACGCTTTCATGTTGTTGATGCCAAATTCTCACCCTACCATCCGAACGTCGCAGCAGAAATCGAGATTCATCAGACCACTCCATTTCGGTCCAAAATTTTGTCCATTTTTGGTGAGCCTGTGCGAATTGTAGCCTCAGTTTCCTGTTCTCAGCTGACAGGAGGGGCGCCCGGTGTGTCTTCTGCTGCTGTAGCCCATCAGCCTCAAGGTTTGACGTGTTGTGCGTTCAGAGATGCTCTTCTGCATGCCTCAGTAAGTCACGACTGGTTATTTGAGTTCTATCATCTCGAACCAGTCTGGCCATTCTCCTCTGACATCACCAAGGCATTTGTGCCCACAAAACTGCCGCTTACTGGATATTTTCTTTTTCAAACCCTTCTTTGTAAACCCTAGAGATGGTTGTGCATGAAAAACCCAGAAGATCAGCGGCCTGTTTGGCCAGTCCGTCTGGCACCAACAACCATACTACATTCAAAGTCACTTAAATCACCTTTCTTCCCCGATATGATGATCGGTTTGAACTGCAGCAGATCGTCTTATCGACATGCCTAAATGCATTGAGTTGCTGCCATGTGATTGGCTGATTCAACGTTAAAGAGCAGTTGGACAGGTGTACCTAATAAAGTGGCCGGTGAGTGTATAGTACTTTACTATCTTAAATTAAATGTAGATCTGCCTTACAAAACACACACACATATATATATATATATATATATATATATATATATATATATATATATATATATATATATATATAAAATTAAGATTTGTCTTACAAAACTATTTCAACAATAGCCAATTAGATTAAAATGTTTTTAGGACTATGACACATTCAGTCCAGTGTATCCAAATATTTTTCTGGTACTGTACACTTATACTCTCTGATGATATAGAAATGTGTAAATTAATCTATTATTTGAATAAAACGTTTTTATTCAAGATTATGTATTAATTCAATGTCAACCCTCAGTGCCTGTCCATACAGAAAACGGGCTCTGTTGCCATCTACTGGCTCTGAAGAGTCAATACATTATTGTCATTATACAGTTACATTGCACAATCAAGTTCTTTGCATTCATACCAGAGTTCAGTTAACTCTGCATTACAGAAACAATATTACAGAACCTTCAGCAAAACTGTTAAATGCAAAAGTCAAAGTCACTGAAATGAAACCATATTACAATATAGCCCGTTTGTATGTAGGCCTTACTAGGTACGATGGATCATCATATCCAATAACTTAAGCGTACCCAGGACTTTATAGAACTTTATGGTCACAGGGGTCAGCAGAAAAAAACTGGCTTGAGCTGTAAAACTTCAGACCTTTGACCTTAGATGTCCTTAGTCTGTCGTAAATATATAATGTAGCTGTTTAGATGGTTGTGTATCATTTCCTTTCGTCCCGAGAGCCATTTTTAATCTTAAATTTTTCCACACAAAACACAAAAAAGTGGTTTTCACCTCTACATACAGCCCAGCAACACTCAAACACACATCACAAACGAGCATTTAGCACAGGCAACAGACTCCACAAATCCACCGGTGCCTTTCAGACACGAATAAACCTTTGAGGAAAACAAACACACAATCCCAGTACAAGTTCCTCTTTTTATTGTCATCATTTCAAATCATGATCTAATTGGGAGAAAAGTAGAACATTATGTGAGCCCATTAAACACAGTGTTTATCCCATTAAAAAAACCCAACAAACAAACAAGGAAGCAAAAAATAACCTGGACAAACTGCATAATACCCTGTGAATAAATACCATAGAGAGTTTATAAGCCTCAGTTTTAAACAGAGGCAAAGTAGACATGTTTACCCAATTCAAAAAGATGGCAGGACTCAGCTCACCATTAGAGTGAAGACTGATTCAGGCCTGCACACACACACACCCATGATGGAGATTAATCTGGCTGCTGTTACTTCGTGTAAACACAATTACACCACCATCCCTAGTCTTTCCTGGTCTGTACAAAAACAGTGAAAGATGTGTTTTGGAGCTGTTTCTGGTTTAGGTTTGGATTCATGGAGACCACCTACCCAGACGTACTAAAGGAGTAACCAGGGAGCGTCACCCTAAATGCAGCTCCGTAACACACAGCAATGGAGTGAATGCAACAGTGAGTAGTGAACACTACTCAGAGTAAGAACAGCCAACAGTGTGCTTTTGACAGTGTTATAGTTTTGACAGTGCTGATACAAACTGACATACATTAAAGTAAAAAAATAAAATAAAATAAAAAAATTCTGGTGGGGAGACTCAAGTCAACAAAACTGGTCAGAATTGAAGCAGTAAATCATAAAAATAAAAATACTCTTAGCAAGTGATGTTATTATTCCACATGATTAGTGTAAGGTTGAACTGTTGGGGTCCTGTGCAGCCTGTACCAAATCCAGAGTTCAGGAGAGCAGTTGAGAAAGGCACCATACTGGACTGGACATGGGGGCGGGGTCTGGGGTGGGCGGAGTCTCTCGAAAACCACAGTCTGAGACACGAGCAATACTGCAGGTTGGGCAAAGTCTGAAACACCAAGGAAGGAAAGAAGAAAGTGTACAAAAAAAAGAGTTAGTCAATTGAAAAACCACTGAAACTTGCTGCTTTTCCAAAGGCAGTTGAGAAAGTATCTTTTACTACATTTCTAGTCGTTCAACAACAAAATCCCGCTGTCCCCTGGAAAGTGTGTGTGGATACAGACAGGGTCAGGAGGGTGGTGTAACAGTGTGAGGAAGTGTGTGTGGATACAGACAGGGTGAGGAGGGTGGTGTAACAGTGTGAGGAAGTGTGTGTGGATACAGACAGGGTCCGGAGGGTGGTGTAACAGTGTGAGGAAGTGTGTGTGGATACAGATAGGGTGAGGAGGGTGGTGTAACAGTGTGAGGAAGTGTGTGTGGATACAGACAGGGTCCGGAGGGTGGTGTAACAGTGTGAGGAAGTGTGTGTGGATACAGACAGGGTCCGGAGGGTGGTGTAACAGTGTGAGGAAGTGTGTGTGGATACAGACAGGGTGAGGAGGGTGGTGTAACAGTGTGAGGAAGTGTGTGTGGATACAGACAGGGTCCGGAGGGTGGTGTAACAGTGTGAGGAAGTGTGTGTGGATACAGATAGGGTGAGCAGGGTGGTGCAGCAGTGTGAGGAAGTGTGTGGATACAGACAGGGTCTTGAGGGCAGTGTAACAGTGTGAGGAGGGTGTGTGGATACAGACAGGGTCTTGAGGGTGGTGTAACAGTGTGAGGAGTAGAGTGGTGTAGCAGCCAGAGCCCAGCAGGTGGGTGGTGCAGGAGCACTTACACACCAGCAGCTGCAGGGCCTCATTCGTCCGTAGCAGACATCCCCTTCACTGGATCCTTCTCTCTCATCTGGACACACAACGCGTAACGGCACAACAGGCAGGTCAGTCACACCTACACCCTGAACTACAGACTGGGACTCAACTGCATGGTTTTCATGGTATTCAAGTTTACATCAGTCAAACGCCACTTAATTCATAAAGGACCTTATCGAGCTCCTTTTGGGTCTCTTCTTCCATCCGCCGAATGTCCTCCATGGTCAAATGAATCCACTTATCAATCCAACAAAAGAGCTGTCTATGGAAGTTGGTAAACAGACGCTTCTCTTGCTGGGAATCAACACACACACACAAACACACGTAATGAACACTACAACTGCACCCGATTACCGAGAAGCCGCTTGCAAGACCACACGGTTCCCACGGCGGTGTGTGGACGACCGACGCCCAGTGGAATCCACGTCTTACCTTGTGGATAAAACCCTCCACTTTGTTCTGCAAGCCAAACCACTTGAACTTGACCGTGACGAGCTTGTAGGCACACATGTGTGGGCAGTCGGTTTTCTTGGGAAGCTCCGCCTACAACCGGGGAAGACACACAGCTGGAGGTTCCACTCGAACACAGTGAACAGGCTGACAGGTGGGAACCTCCCCACTGCTAGACATCATAGCTCTGCTCGAGGCGGAAGGTTTAAGGCGCATCATGCATACTTTCCATTCAGGCCCTAGTGGTCCGCGTCCAGTCTGAGCTGACTTGAAAGTAGCTGGGTCCTCGTCTGGCTTATAATCCTGTAAGGCGGCACCAGGAAATAGAAAAAAAAAAGTTAGACGAGTAGGTCTAAAAGGAGTCAAACATCTCAAAATGAAGGTAATAATCTTAAATAAGAAGTTGATTTTTCAAAGCCTAGTTTATTTTCAGATGAAAACAGTGTCTCTCGATGGACAAGCCCAGTACTGCATGACATGACAAAGAATCAGGAGATTTTAGAAGACAACAGTGAAGGCGTGACTCAGTGAAATCAGGTCATTTATGAAACACAGAAGTAATGTCTTCATAAACCACAAAGCAGCTGGTCTGGATGATACAAATGCAGAAGCCCAACTACTGAACAACCAGACCAGATGGACAACGTCGTAGTATTGTCTGGCCCACAGGTCAGATGGACAACGTCGTAGTATTGTCTGGCCCACAGGTCAGATGGACAACGTCGTAGTATTGTCTGGCCCACAGGTCAGATGGACAATGTCGTAGTATTGTCTGGCCCACAGGTCAGAGCTCTCTGCCAAATCTGGCCCGCAGAAAAATATAGTTGGATAGTCCTGATCTAGAGGCATCTGCAGTGACAGCAGAAGTCCAGTCACTCACCTTGGAGTCCACCTGACTCCTGTCTGCGATGTCGATGTGTACCACCTCAACCTTCTTCCACGTTTCTGGGTCCAGCTTGTGTACCTGTGGAAACCACATTCATCAACACAGGACACGGACGGCCCGCTGTCTACAACGTACAGGCTCCATTTATCAAAGTGCCTGTCCGAACATTGGAAGCTCACTCTACCAAGCCCAATAACAAAAACTCACATTCTCCTGTTTGCCAAAGTCAGGCTTGTGCCACGTCTCGATCATGATCATAAAGTTATCCTTCATGTACTCATTCTACAGGAGGGCACAGACAAACAGACAGACAGACAGACAGACAGTGAGGTAGCAGGTTTACCATTTCATGCCAAAGAATGATAATCTCACAAGCTATGTTTATATAAAGTAACATATTTGGTTATTTACATGAACCACAAACCAGAAATGATTGTGAGTGCAGCCATACGGTACATGATACTACCTCCTGTGGAGATCTATAAATGAAACATAAACACTACTATCTGTGAGAACCACAGAAGATATAAAGTTCAGAGCACTTACTGTGAGAACTATAGATGGGGGTTGAACATCAGTACATGGAAAAGAAACAATTTAAAAGAGTTTAGTGCACAGTTTATGAAGACTTTATAAAATGCGGTCTTATCTGTGCTGCAGACGCCTTGGGCAAAACCATTCAACCTTGTTTGAGTGCATTAGTGATTCATGAGCAGAGTAAACACACTGATGGTGAGGGACGCACCCGTGCGGCAGTATGGGTAAGCGTTCCAGGCCTTCTCGTGGATGTTCAGAGCGCTGGAGGGAGCGAGCATCCGTACAAACGTGGGCACTTTACTACACCAGACGGAGACCAGCACAGAAAGACAAAAATAGGGGGAAATGGAGAGAAGGGGAATGAATGAGGGGGAAAGAGAGAGAGAGAGAGAGAGGAATGGGCATCAGAAAGAATGATGATCTGAGTGTTCTTTTACCCAGTAGATAACTGTACAGTGGGCCGTTATGTTGTGCGCTGTGGGCAGTGCAGCGTTTACCTCTGTAGGTGGTAGATCTTGTGTGTGTACTGCCCCTTCTCTCCATCCTCCTTCTCGTAGGGCTCGTTCTTCAGCACCTCCACCCCCTCTCCTCCACCCGTCTCATTTTTACTGGCCTCGGCCACAGAGTACAGCTGTCCCACCTGGTACTGCGGAGCAGCAGAAACAAGCACAGGGTCCATCCACATGCCCACAGCTAGGGGGGCTTTACCGTGAGGAAAGGCAACCCGGATCGCCGGTGAAGAGGAGCGCTGAAGTGCAGCTATGGGAACGTTCTGTACCATATCGTGTAGTACACTCATAAAAAGTCACAATACTTTTTAAATGAACACAACAGCCAAAGCCTCCGCCATGGTGTCAATGCACCATCAGCTGCTTATGCAGTGACCTCCCACTCTGGAGTCATGTGATCTAAAGTGACCTCTGACCAGCAGTGTAGCAACCCATGATACGTGTCGCTTAGGATAGATCTACTCCTACTGCGTGCATATCGTAAAGTACGACTTCTAAAAGGCAGAGCACCGATTTAAAATCAGTGTGTGACTGTACGTGTGACTCAAAGGAACCCAATGTGTTGGTTAATTATCAGGTTGCTGACCTACCAACCCACACCAGTCTTGAAGCGGGCACACGCACGCCTAACTTCACATTCAGCAGAGCTTCACCAAGGACTCTTATATTCAGGATTGTACAGAATGACTAAGCAATAGATTTGATTCACCGTAGGCCATTTCATGCCAGGCCTACATACAAACAAGTCACCCGGTCACAGATGGCAACACAGCCAAGTTAAGCAGCGCAAGTTCCTCTGGTCTAGATAAATCACAGCTTACATTATTATGTTGCGTAAAGGAACACGTTTCGTTTTTACTTCACTTAGTAAGCGGGACATAGCTTTTGTGACCCACCCCGTCTAATTTTGGCAGTCTTTACAAAACGATTCCCCTGTACATCATAATCTTGAGCGTACTAGCCACGTCTTCAAACAAACCTCCAACATCAAGTTATTCCGGTTAGAAAGTGCCGGAATGACACAACAGGCAATTTAAAATGCTACTGACAGGAGGGTTAGAGAGAACTTAACCCAACCAAGGACAGAATATAAAATATTGTGGCGATATTTTTCTAAATGTAACGCCGTTCATATTAACCGTGACAGATTGGTGTGTGCTGTAGCAGCAACGTGGAGGGTAAACCGCCTCCTGCACATCGTTTAAGATGCATCCTTCTAACACAAGTGATCCAGCAACAGAAACATATCAAACACAGACTCTGGGAACAACCAGAGGACTGAAGAGAGTGAAGATGAACACAGGTGTTCAGTGTGAAACAACCAGAGGACAACAGACTGAAGATGAACACCAGTGTTCAGTGTGCACTTCCCAAAGGGTCTGGGTCGGGTTAGTTAGGCCAAGAAAACCAGCACTTACCTCTTCAACGGATATTGGTAGGAGAACACGGCTGGAAAAACAGAAGCAGTCCAGTTACAGAACCAGAGAAGACACAAGACATAACTACCACTTTAATCTTAGTCATTACAAGAGCAACCACCGTGACACCGGCTCATTTGCTTGGACTTTAAAACACGATTTTTAAAAAAGTAGCCCGTTGATTTTGGCAATTAAGTGGGAACTCGGTCATGCAGTAACATACTGGGAAAGCGCATGAATGATTGAAGAGCGTGGAGATCAGATCTAACCCTCACACCTCCATCATATCCCCGTTGGGGGCAGGTCTGTGTGTTGTGGCCTGATCGGTGTGGATGTAGTGATCACACCTCCACCGGGGCCCGACAACGCCATCTTAACGTCCTGTCAGCACCGCACATGCCATGATCGTTTTAAAATAACGCAAAATCACCCAGCTGTACCCCCAAACATCGTGCGGCCATCTGGACCCCACGCTGCCTTATTTGAGGATGACACGCGCGTGACAGAGCGGCGGACACGTGACCGTCGTTCACGACAGCAGCCCGCGGGCCTGGCCGAGTCAGCCCGGCTCTACAGCGGGCCACGGAACCGTGAATAGCGGCTACCGAGCCTTAAACGTGCCTCACGGACGCCTCGGTTCCGACGTTAACCGGGCCGGACGCTCGGTGTTAGAGGCGGCGCGTGAGTTGGTCGGTAACGGGCGCGCGGACGCGTCGGGTCGCGTTTCCGCCGACGCCGCCGTTTCATTAGCGCGTTAGCTCCGCCGTTTTAGTCTTATTTTTAAGCGGGACGGCCCGTCTTAACGGCGGTAATACTCACTATTCCTTAATAATCATCTTCTCGGTGCCTTTTTAACGGTCGTCACATTCGTAGGTTGCCGTTAAACGTCCCCGTCGGCGTCTCCGTGCCCGACCGCTGGAGTCCTTATGTCTTTAAATTCATTTCCTGAAAGATGTCGAAGGGGCGCGGAGTTGTCACGGCAACCACCCCCACCACGCGCGCGAAGGAGCTCGCGCGGAACCCGCTCGCGATTGGACGGCGCGCGCGGTGGGACTGTTCACGGGCGGCGCGCGCCACGCCTCGTCGCGGTATCTTAAATTTAAAAACGGTTCTTGCGGAAGACGACTGCTTCGAGCGCGGAACTCTTTGTGCAAATGTTTTAAAGAATGGGAAACTGTTGGGTGGAGTGCGACTAATGCAGCGTTTCGGTTTGAACCTGTCCCTGCACCCCAACCAGCCTTTCAAGTGCCTCGGTTTAGCAGAATAAACACGCAAAACAGGTCTTGCTCCATTCCCCGCCTTGCACTGACAGTTAGCTCCGTGGTACAGGTGTGGGATTATACACGCCAGCTACGCTGGAAACACGTGTTATGAGAAGCTTTAGCTAGAGGCCACAGTGTGCACATCCTTAGCTCAGACATGTCTGAAATATTGTAAGATGTATTTCAGTGCTTGCTTACTTACTGATGAGCTAGGGAAATTTTTAACTTTAAATATTGTATTCTAACATTTAAAGTCTATGTAGGTCATTCATAGACTAGATTATGCAAGATGTACTACACACTAATTAAATACTTTGTGGAATTTCATCTAGATACTATAGCCAATATATTACCATTGCAACTTCATCAATGGCATGTTTCTGATCACTGTTGCATGGATATTTCTTTCATAACCCTGCAGTTATACATCAATAACTCAAGTGGCAATAGCTTCAGGAGTAATAACTCAAGTGGCAATAGCTCCAGAAGTAATAACTCAAGTGTTAAGAACTCCAGAAGTAATTTAATACACTCATCGGAGAACACCCACCACCATGTTAATGTCACCGCTGTGTTGAAAATAAACACATACTCCACTAATATCCAGTCAGTGGTCTGACCACTGAAAAACATCAAATGTACTTGGAAGACTGCTAATGTGATAGCCATATAGACAGTATGGGTATTTCTAATAAAGCCAGTATGGAAGATGTAAATATGGGTTTGGGTATATATGTGTATGGTATTGGGTAGGCATGCTTACTGTGTTTTTTACCTCATAAGAAAACAATATTGTAATAAAATGATATTGTGTTCAACACATGCAAGCAAGACACATACAGACCAACACAGACTGACATTTTTATACAAATTCAATTTATGTTTATTTTTCATATATTTGATTTTTGGAACAATTAATAAAAATCATGAACAACTGCTAAATACTGATATACATAATAAGGAATATGAAAAAAAAACAGTATTGAAAACCAAATATTTTAATGCACACAGAACAGAAAAAGACACATAAAAGATGGAACAGTTAACAAAAATGCTACATTTAAATGAGTAATTAAATGTGTTGGGAGACAATTATGGGTGTATCTGATTATCTTTTTTCTATACTCCTGTGATAAATATATCATCTTTGCACATTTAAACTTTTTTTAAAATAAAAGTCCCACCAATCAAACATCCAGACTGGGGCAATTTGAGGAGATTGTAATGAGAAGAGAAGATGAAGACTGAAGACATGGCGGTGAAACAGATCCCTGCCTCTCAGTCCCAGGACATGAACATCCTACTCCTGTCCTCATCACACTTTACACCAGTCCTTCATCCATGTGAGGGTCCAGTGTCTGGCCATGTTCACGTCAGTAAACACAGTCCCCCTGGGGCTTAAACACACTATACTCAGCTAATTTCCTTTTAGAGCACATATTCATGCAAAAAACCCAAGAACCTTAGGTTGTAAGATGGAGTGTAAGGTAAGGTGGCTACGGGAGATGTCTCCCCGTGACCCTGGTATCAGCTGACAGAACAGAGCTGGGTCTCTGACAAACAGACCGCTCTGGTCACTAACGAACATGACAGGCACTGGAGTAATGGAATTGGACAACGTCATGAAAGTATGTGAAACTTTCACTTCAAAGCTCACGTCACGTCACACGTCCGCTGTGTGAGTGGGACAGGCGGAGGTGTTGAGGTAAATAAAGTGGGTTTAGCACTTCACCACTGAGAGTCCTGTGTGTCAGGCATAGAGCTCTTAGAGAAAGATCACTCAGTCACTACATCACCAAACCAAACTGCATTTCAGCGTGAGAATCGGCACCCAAGGACGGGGGGTCAGAGCGAGAGACACCGCGTTCTCTCGCACATGATCAGCAAAGAAAATTCAAGGTTATTTTCTTGAATTAGAAACAGAATTTCATTACTTTACTACTATATTCCTGTAATTGTTTTTCAAAGCACCAGGTACAATTTAGGTAAACTCTAAGAGAGCAACACCTCTGAGCACAAACATGAATGCTGACTGTACGTGTGCTGGTTTCATACTACTGTGTATGGGGAAGGAACACAGAAATGATGGATCTCCACACACACTATCACAAACAGTCGTCATGGCAACTCCTCAGTGAAGACATGAACATGGCAGTCAGAGGTTACCCACTTCCTGCACCA